>NW_019239523.1:3733-74084 GCF_002742605.1 Olea europaea var. sylvestris
ATATATATATATATATATACACACACACACACACACACGGAAATGATCTCCTAAATATCAGTGCTTAGCTTATGTTAAGCACCGATAACATGGCACACAATTTAATTGTGAATCATTAAATTAGATGGTAATAAAACTTTATCTTCTGTGAAATTTCAATAGAAATCAAAAGGAAAAAATAAACATTCCTAAAATTAGACAAAAGAAATTAAAAGCAATTCTTTTAAACCTCGAGTTATCATACAAACTGGAATTTAAGTTTTCAAATATACCTCGTTAATTATGAAATCAAAAAGAACTTTACAAGTTAGTTTTACAGAAATTTCGAAAACTGATGGAAACATATAACTTATGAAATTATTAACCGATTTATATGCTTACCTGAAAAGTGAAACCTTGTAAAATGGATGATTCACTTAGCGTCGGGCTCTTGGTCATCTTTAGATGATTTTGAATTTATTGAATCTAAAAGTTCATCCGTTTGGTTGTAATGTTCAACATCTTCCATGTAAAAACATCCAAGTTCGGAGATGCTTTCAACCAATTTTGAGTGCATACTAAGACCTCAACCATCCTAGGACTAAAGAAACTACGAAAAGGATCAAGTATCCTTCCTCCAATACTAAATGCACTTTCTGAAGTAACAGTTGAAACTTGAATTGCCAAAACATCTTTGGCCAAATTGGACAACACACCATACTTATTTCTATTAACCTTCCACCAATCTAGAACTTCAAAATCCTTGTTCTCTGTGCTTTCACGAGCATCCAATGAGCATCGTTCCACATCATTTTTTATTTCAACTGAATCCTTCACTGCTTGTTTTTTCAGAAACCTATTGAGACGAGAATTACTCATAGAAGAAGATCTTCCTTTATATGTATTGATAGAACTTAAAGACTCCTCAGTTGACACTTTACTATTTTCATCAATACCTTCATGACCCACATACCATTCATAAATATCCATCAAATTGGTTTTCAAAGACTTCATCATATTACTTACAACTTCAACATCCATATATAGATCATTCAAACAATATTCAACATAATCCATTTTGTATCTTGGATCGAGGATAGTAGCAAAAAGCAATACTTGATTCACATTTTCCATTTTACCCCAATACTTATCAAACTTCTTTTTCATGTTAGTCGCCATTTCAAATAAAAAAAAGTTTCCACTTAATCTCCATTCATCCAATTCGATTACAAGATTACAAATTTCATGTAGATAAGCACAAACACTAACATGCAATGAAGCACTAAAAGCCAAAGTCACATTAAAGAAATTTAACAAACATAGATACACTTTCCCAATCTAAACTTGACGGAGGTCCACCCCTCCTCCTACCACTATCATCTTCTTGAAGGTAATGCGAATACTGAGCATCCTCCTCTTCCAACCTATCAAAAGCTTTTTCAAATTTCAATGTTGTCTCCAACATCAAATAAGTAGAGTTCCACCTAGTTGGAACATCCAAAAACACAATAGACTTGCAACAAATCTTCTCTTTCCTTGCACACTCCTTTAATTTTTCGTACCTAGCAGGAGAAGATTTCACATAATTGATTGCATTGCGAACATTCAAAATGGAGTCATGTGCTTCCCTCAACCCTTCACCAACAATCAAATTGTTAATGTGTGCACAACATCTCAAATGCAAATACTTCCCATCTAGAACACATCCATCACTACCCCCAAGCAACTACCTTTCACCTAAGATAAGAAATGGGTGTGTCATTGGAGCTTACATTATCAACAGTGATTGCAAAAATTTTCTCAATCCCCCAATCATGCAAACAAGTCTCAATCATTTTCCAATAGTTTCTCCCCTGTTATTTGGAATGACACAAAAATTCAAAATACGCTTATTAAGCATCCAATCAAAATCAATGTAGTGTGTTGTAAGAGACATGTAATTCACATTTTGAATAGACGTACAAGTATCAATTGTAAGGGAAACCATTTGACGGTGAAAAGAGAAGGCATCTCTCAATTTCAATTTTTCATCCAAATACAACTGATAAATATCTCTAACTAGAGTCCTACGAGATGGAGCCTGAAACTGAGGACATACTGCACTACAAAAGAGCTTAAAACCACGAGCCTGAACAAACCTAAAAGGTAGTTCATCCAAAACTATCATTTTAGCACATGCAACTCTACACTCCTCCTTGCTTCGACCAACAGTAATAAGATTGCTCCCTCCGCCCTCTTTGTTCTCAAATGACAAGGATTTCTACTTCTTCTCCACCAATCTACCAGGATACTTCTTACATTTATTTGTCAAATGATTACTCAATGTTGACAGAGCACGTGGAGGAAGACCAGATTGCAAATCAGTATCTTTTGATTGAGCCTGTGTGCAACGCTCTTCTTTTACATACATATCTACCAACATATTTTACAAAAATCATGAATACCCTAAAATACATCTATTAACTAACAATTATTAATACACTACAAGGAAAATTATTGCACCTGAGTCCATTACTTAAGCACAATACACGTTATTCTGACTGCAGTTTCCAGAAGATTGAATAACAACAGCATGTCTTCTACAACCTTAGATATAACAACAACCAAAGAAGCAGTAAATTAGAAATAACATACTAACAACAACCAAAGATAATACAGTATTCTAAAACTAAGGCAGTGTTCTGCAAAGATATACAACCAAAGATAATACAGTATTAGCAAATCATAAATTTTTTTAAAGATAATACAGTATTCTACAACCTTAGATATAACTAAGGCTTGAGTCATAAAATTGAAATAGATCTTGCAAAAGAAAATCTAGGGGTTTTTTTTTTGTTTTTCATTATTTTCCAAAAAAAATTTAAAACCTTTCTTTTTTTTGCTTATGAGGTTTTCTAATTTATCATTATTTTAAGCAAAAGCAAGATTTATTTTTATCAAACCATATGCTTCTGATGCTTGAGACAGAAAAAAATATGTGAGTATTTGTGTTGATGATGAAAACACGTAGTAGAACACAGTTACACACTTACTTACACAACTTACACGGACAAACAGCGTGTGGAGAACTGAAGAAAGTGTCGAAAAAAGAAGAAATATACTTATCCAACGTGTGGACAACCTAGACAAAACGATGACCAACAAGGCAGCAACTGGATCGGCGGCAGGAAGAGCAAAGGTGACGGAGAAGGAGCGAAGTGAAGTTCTTTAATCGGTAGATTATTTAGGGCTTTTTTCGTTTCTTCAGATTTTAAGTCGCGTTTTGGCTTTTTTGGTTCTTTTTTGTTCTTTTTTTTTTAAATACGACGGTTCAGTTCGGGGCGGGTCTAGACGGTTTGGACATACCAACCCGACCCAACCCGGTCGATTCGATCGAGCTGGGTCAGTTTTTGCCCACTCCTAGAGCATACCATTCAAATTATAATTTTTTATTTTTATTGGTTTTGGATTATATTTGTAAATTTCTTGTGATGTGATTATTAAGAACAAGTCATGATTTTAATGTACCAAGTAAATTTTGTGGTTGTAATATATCATTTTTTTCTTTATTTTTATTTAAAAATATATATATTTATGTTAATTGCTTTAATTAGTTAAATGACGAAACTATTCCATCATTCTCAAAAGGGCAATTTGCATATAACGTCCTTACCTTTTATTACTATTGTGCAAAACGTCTATAGTTTTCATTTTTTTTTCACTTCTAATTCCATTTTTATCAAACTTTTCCACTAAATGAAGGGTATTTTCGTCTTAAAAGTTTGAAGTGGTCTTCTTCTTTTTTTGTCCTTCCTTCCAAAAATAACGTGACGCGAAATTTTGAGTATGATTGCTTTGGTAGCTTAGTCATAAAAATCAAAATTCTAAAAAAATAAAATAAAATAAATCATAGAAGCCGTGAAAATCATTGGTAGAAAAGAATTGTGTTGACACATAAAAATTCAGCCCAAATAGAACGGCCCAAGGAATGAAGCCCAATTGGAGGATCCCCAAATCAGATGGCCCAAAGAACGAAGCCCAATCAAACAATTCAAGATGAAGGCCCAAATAGGGAGGCCCAAGAATGCGGTAACGCCATCGCCCAAGTTTGCAAGTCACCCAGAATCTGAGCGAATGGAGTGCCATGCAGTCGCCCAGAGCTGTTACTCTATTCTCGTCCAAACCTTCAAGTCGCCCAAGGTCTTAGCAAACATAAAGTGTTGTGGTTATCAAGAAGTGCAGTTATCAAAGCAGTTATTAAAGCAGCCCTATCACGTTCCACGATTCAAGGAATTTAATCGAAAATGGTTGAACGACGAAGAGTAATGGCAACAGTTAAAAAAGGCAGTTTCATGACAAGCTGGCCATTACGAGGAAAGTGGGCAGTTGTAGAACGATCAAGCAGTTTTTAGGCGGTTGATTACAAAGAGATCATCCATGGAGTACAAAAGGGCGAAAAGACATAGAGCAAAGGACCGAATCAAAAACTCTCGAACAGAGAACATGTAATTTTAATTTCCTTAGCTTAGACTTAAACATTTTTTCAGTAACTCGTGTGCTTGCGCCCCTTGGAGGCATTCTGTTTTTAATTTCCAATTGTAAAGTCATCGCCAATAAAAGAACACCCCTTTTTGGGACTTTGTCTCAAGAGGTTTGTCCCTTACACAATCGTCTGATCCCTTTTAATTGTTGGCGACTAACCCGTGCGAAACAATTTGGCACGCCTACTGGGACAGTGGTATTTGGTGTTGAAAATACAAAAGGTGAAACAATATGCCTCAGAGATCCGATAAGAAAGCAGCAAGTCAGGGAGGAGTCCAGTCTGCGATTGAGCGATATGAGGAGCAGCATGCCTCTCCACGAACAGATGGACAGAATCAGAGCAGTAACAGTCGTTACGAACCAATGACGGAGTTGAGTCCTCGAACCATGCGTGCATTACTCGGAGAACCAATCAGATTATGGAAATCGTATAGGATCAGATGGCTTTTGGGGTGCGTCCCGTCATTAGGCCGACTTACACAAAGCCATATCCTGATTGGGTAGACCAAGCATATCCATGGCCTAGAGGGTACAAAGTGCCAGAATTCTCACTGTTTACCGGTTTAGGAGAGGTGTCTACTCTAGAACACATAGGGCGATTCGCATTGCAAAGTGGTGATGTAACCGATTACCATAAAATGAGGCTTTTCCCTAGTTCATTAACAGCAGTAGCTTTCTTCTGGTTCATCAACTTGCCAGCGAACTCTGTTCAAACATGGCAACAATTGGAACAACTATTTCACGCTCAGTTTTATAAAACTGAGTCTAAAGTCACTTTGGTTGATTTGACGAATCTACGTCAAATGCCAAACGAATGGGCAGAAAGTTTTCTCCAAAGGTTCAAGACAGCAAGAAGCAAGTGTTTTGTACCTCTGCCTCAAAAAGAATTTGTCAAAATCGCTCAGGGCTGCTTGAGCTTTGATTTAAAAAAGAAATTTCAGGACAAGGAATTTCCTGACCTTTTCCAATTGAGTGCGAATGTGATTAGGTATGAACGACTGATAAGAGAGGAAGAACAGATGAAAAATTCTAGTAAAGGGACTTATTACAAAGACCTAAATTTTGACGTTCATACCATCAGCGACGAGTCATACGATCAGCCCGAAATGTGTTTGGCCGAATTGGTCAAAGGAGATACGTATACTTGTCCCATAATGGTCAAGTCTAGACCATCGGGCAAAGATGAGCCCATAAAAGATGGAAACATAAAGGCTAGAACGTTCTCGTTCGATGTAACCAAAGCTGACCTTATATTTGATAAATTATATAGGGATAAGCAGATAAAGTTGAGCGATAAGCATAAATTGCCAAACCCTGAACAAATTAAGGGTAAAAAATATTGTAAGTGGCATAATGCATGGTCACATTTGACTAACAATTGCTTGGTTTTTCGCCATGTATTGCAGGATACCATTGAATCAGGACGAATTACGTTCAACAATAAGAAGAAGATGGCAGTGGATGAAAATCCTTTTCCACAGCCACTTGGAGTGAACATGGTGACATCTGGATTCAAAAACAAGTTGCCGAAATTCGAGTTGGTCGTAGATGATGGAGAAGAGGACCCTAGACCACATCCCAGTGTCTTTGAACGAATCAAAGGGAAAGAACCAAAAAAGGACGAAGACGTCCTGTGTGCAAGATGTAAAAGAGAAATGAAAGGCAATGCGAAGAAACCAGGGATATGGCAGCATCCCCATCGCCCTACCTTCTTCCCAAACACTCAGCCTGGTAGAGGACGAGGTACATCATTCTATAGAGGACCGCCTTTTGAGAGGCAGTTCAGGCCAGCAGATAATGAAAGAACATTCAGGTCGCAACCTCGCCGGCCAAATGTATGGTATTCATTCCAGTATAATGCAGGAAGGGCAATACCCTTCGATGAGATGACTAGAACCCAACAAAGGCGTTTCCAACGAAACTATGGACGAATGATGAGGTAGCAACAGGGAGTGCCACATCCTAAAGAGCCTAAACTTCTCAAGGTAGCCAATCAAAATGTCCTCAAAGATAGTAAAGAGACCGTTACAGATGAATCAATGAAAGAACTGCCAGAAAATTCTCCTGGAGATCAAAGTTTGAGCGGGACAGAAGGGATGGAGAAGATCCAGATCAATCCCTTACTATCCAGTTCGGTACGTTACCTCCTGTCGTGGCCAATAATTACTTACTGGCCAATGAATTCAAGAATAAAGAAAAAGAAGAAGAAGAAAGGGAGGACAACGAAGGAGAAGCTTGCGTGCTGGAATGTGAAGAAGGTCAGATTTCTAGAGAGGCCTACAACGATGAAAAAGACGACGGGATGACAGACATTGAAGAAGAAATCGACCTAGAAGCAGAAGGAAAAAGGAGAGGAGTATCACGCAATACTCTGTTGAAGCAACTACATCGAGAGGGAGTTCGCGAAGTAGACTTGTTGGGAGAACCATCTGGGCGTCCTTTCGATTTCTACGTACTGTACGGGACACCCAAAAGGAAGAAGAGAGTGCCTCGCTTTGAAAAGTATGGATCACCTCCAAGAATAATGCCCCTCCCACAGGCTGGGTAACTGATGAGGAAGCATTAGAAAAAAGTAAGAAGGAAGTTTAGGAGACAGAGGATCAGCGCGATATACTGCACATCGACTTATCACAGGGGGATAATTCGACAGAAAACAAATAGGAAGTAGAAATAGAGGCTGCCGAAAAGGTTATTTTTAAATGGCCAGCCATGAAATTGACTAAACACTTGAGGCAATTGTACGTTAAAACTCTAGTTAACGGCATCCCAGTGGCAAAAGTGCTTGTTGACAATGGAGCAGCTATAAACACCATTCCATCTAGGATGATGAGGAAGTTCGCAAAGACAGAGGGTGACATGATTCCTACAGAAGTCATCCTTACGAGCTTCAATGGGGGAGCAACTTTAGCTAAGGGAGTTATGCCATTGGACATAACTATAGGGACGACTACTAGGACCACTGTCTTCTTTGTAATAGATGGTCCTACTAGTTACAATGTGCTATTAGGAAGAGATTGGATACATGGAAATCGCTGTGTACCCTCATCGCTCCATCAATGCCTGATCTTTTGGAATAACAAAGGCGAAGCAGAGATGGTACAGGCTGATCATAGGCCTTTTGTCGCAGAAGCAAACTCGGTGGAAAAGTTCATGTACGAAGGAAACTATGGACCTGTCAGGGTAGTACAAGATGGGGAAGAAACTCAAGTTGTCGCGCAAAGCGAAGAGCCATTTTCAGTGGACGCACTCACTGAAATGTTCAGACAGACGAGGCCAAATATAGTGGCCCTGGAAGAGCCAGTAATTGGCAAATGAATAATCAAGGAGTCTTGAATGGATTCTAAGTTATGAAAGCAAATGGCCGACATTCAGGCCTTCAAAGCCAGACTAATGACTTTCAATAAGGAATGCAATGACAAGGCGAAAGAAGAGACGCCCTGAAAGCACTGAAGGACAAATTAGCAGTATTCGAGTTAGAACAAAGCATTGGCCAAGAAGTCAACAAGGTGGACTGTTTAGAAGAAGAAGTACTTACAAGGGAATTGGACGACGAAGTGATGCGGATCATCAAACCTGGATACGCTCAAACACAAAATCCTCTGATCAAAGTAAATATTGGCAATGAAGGAGAAGACCGTCCAACATTCATCAGCCAGATGCTCGATCAAGATGTTAGTAATAAATTAATCGCTTTGCTAAAGCAGTATAAAGATTGTTTTGCTTGGGAATATGAACAAATGCCTGGTTTAGATAGAGACTTGGTGGAATATAGGTTACCAACTAAGCCTAATTTTAAACCTCATAGGCAGCCTCCTAGACGTTTTGCTCCCAATGTACTCCCTGAAATCAAGAAAGAGATAGAGCGATTATTGAAAGCAGGTTTTATTAGAACAGCCAGATATGTCGAATGGTTGTCCAATATCGTGTCAGTACTAAAAAAGAATGGTAAACTAAGGGTGTGTATAGACTTTAGGAATTTAAACATAACTACACCCAAAGATGAGTATCCAATGCCCACGGTGGATTCTTTAGTAGACTCGACTGCCGGACATGTCATGTATTCTTTCATGGATGGGTATTCAGGATATAATCAAATTTATATAGTTGAAGAAGACATACACAAAACTGCCTTTAGATGCCCTGGGTCTCTAGGATGTTTTGAATGGGTGGTTATGCCTTTCGACCTAAAAAATGCAGGGGCAACTTATCAAAGGGCAATGAATTTAATCTTTCATGATATGATAGGTAAGTTTGTTGAAGTGTATGTAGATGACATAGTAGTCAAGTCCATTAAAGAAGAGGATCATTTCGAACAGTTAAGATATTCGTTTGAGCGAATAAAGCAATATAAGCTAAAGTTGAATCCCTTGAAGTGTGCATTTGGTGTTAATGCAGGAAATTTTCTTTGTTTCTTAGTACACAAGAGAGGAATTGAACTTGATAAAAATAAAACGAAGGCCATTTTAGAGGCCAAACCATCTAGCAACAAAAAAGAATTGCAAAGGTTTCTAAACCAAGTAAACTTTTTAAGACGCTTTATTTCTAACTGTGCAGGGCGAACTAAAGTCTTTTCGCCGCTTTTAAAGCTGAAAAATCAGGACGAATTCGTCTGGAAAGAAGAACATCAAAAGGCTTTTGAAAGCCTGAAGACATATTTATCAAGTCCACCAGTGTTGGTGTCACCAATCCAAGGACGGCCAATGAAAGTGTATGTATCCGCTGAAAAAGAATCAATAGCTGGAATGGTCGCACAGGAAGACCAATTTGGTGAAAAAAGGGCAATTTACTACTTAAGTAGACGGTTAATGAAATGTGAATGTAATTACTCTACTATCGAAAAATTATGTCTTGCATTGTATTTCACATGTACAAAATTAAGAGCTTATTTACGGCTCATAACCGTTTATTTAATTTCTAAAGTAAATTTAGTTAAGTATATGTTCTCGCGCCCTATTTTACACCAAATGGTAGGCCTTTGGACACTAGCTTTATCAGAATTGAGATACAATATATACCTCAAAAGGCAGTCAAAAATCAGGCTTTGGCTAACTTTCTAGCCGATCATCCATGCCTTGACATGCCTGAAGAAATTGAACTAAAAATCAATTCGTTCGAGTTAAAACCTTGGGTGTTGTGTTTCGATGGGTCAAAAACCTCTAAAGGTGCAGGAGTAGGAGTAGCATTGATTAATCTTTTAGGGATTTGCTACAAGTTCGCATTCACTTTAGATAGAATGTGCACCAACAATCAGGCCAAATATGAAGCCTTAATTGTAGGCCTAGAACTAATGATAGATATGAGAGTAAGAAATGTGATCGTCAAGGGCGATTCTCAATTGGTAATCCACCAATTGATTGGTGATTTTAAATGCCAAAGTGATTCCATTATAAGTCAATATGAGATCGCCCAAGAATTGTTAGAAGAATTCGACCAAGTAGAACTTCAATGCGTTAATAGGATATATAACGACGTGGCAAATAAGTTAGCCCAAATGGCCTCAAGGTACTCAAAGATTTTGAATTGGAAGTCTACTTGTGAGTATGGAATCATATTGCCCGTGACTCAAAGAAGGGCGAGAAAGATTGAATTTCACTGCATACAAGATGGAGATGCAATGGATTGGAGAACAAAGATTAAAAGGTTCCTTAAAGAACCTAATGGAGGGATTAGTAGGAAAATGAAGCTGTGTTTGCTGAACTATACACTAATAGATGAAAAGTTGTTTAAAAAACGCTCTGATGGTGTATTGCTAAAGTGTGTAAGTTTGCAAGAAGCCAAGACGATCATGGCTGAGGTGCACGAAGGGATATGTGGAGCTCATCAAGCTGGCCAAAGGATGAGATGGTTAATTATTAGGAGTGGATATTTTTGGCCAAAGATGGGAGAATTATGCGTTCAGTATGCAAAGAGTTATTTAGCATGCCAAAAGCATGGTCCAATACAAAGGACGTCAGCACGAGAGATGACACCTATTATTAAACTTTGGCCGTTCAAGGGTTAGGCAATAGACTTGATAGGGAAAATTTATCCCCCATCGTCCAAGCACCATACTTTTGTTATAGTTGCAACCGACTATTTCACCAAGTGGGTAGAGGCGGTACCTTTGAAAGAGATCACCCAAAAGAATGTCATAGAGTTTATCCGTGGTCACGTCATTTATAGGTTTGGAATTCCACAAACGTTGATGGTAGATCACGGAACATCTTTGAATGGGGATCAAGTGAACAAATTTTTGGGCGAGTTTGGGGTTAAATTAGTAAACTCCACACCATAATACGCTCAATCCAACGGACAAGCAGAATCTTCTAATAAGATTCTAAAAAATATTATCAGAAAGATGATAGATGAAAATGCCAGAAATTGGCACAAATGTCTGAACAAGACCTTATGGGCTTATAGAACGTCACCTCGGTCAAGTACCAAAGTTACTCTTTTTCAACTTGTTTATGGACAGGAGGCCGTTTTGCCTATGGAAATCAACGTGCAATTGATTAGAGCGTGCTTGCAACATAAGTTGAATGATGATGAGTATGCCGAATCACTAGTTCAAAATTTATTGGGGTTAGACGAATTAAAGTTGGACGTTTTAGATAGATTGCAAGTTCAAAAACAAAGAATGGCTAAGTTTTATAATAAAAAAGTTATAGCCAAGTAGTTCAGCCTGGGTGAACTAGTTTGGAAGACGATACTCCCTTTGGATAGCAAGGATCCAAAGTACGGGAAGTGGTTGCCCAATTGGGAAGGACCATACAAAATAAACAGTGTGTTGCCCAATGAAGTGTATCACTTGGAAGATTTAGATGACACTAAGCACGTGAGATTCATTAACGGCAAATATTTGAAAAAATATGTTCCTTCTTTATGGAAATGTGAACAGATAAAAGCATAATCAAAATATGTTGAACGATTAAGGATAACAAGGTCAGAGCGAAATACGTTCAAATAAAGTCCTTTATTATCAAACGTTCATTACAAAGATGCAAAAATACAAATAATGGATGCTCTACAAACTACAATTAAAAGTAAGCTAATCTCCCGGTTGATCGCTGAGTAAGAGGGTGGACTAGCCTCGCACCGCCTTCCTAAATGCATCGCTGTAATGGTGGGATTGCCGAGTAAGAGGGTGGACTGGCCTCACCACCTTCCTAAATACATCGCTGCAATGGCGGGCAAAGAGGCTGAGAAGCACTCTCAGCAAGCAATGTGGCCCACAAGCATCCCAAAAATTACCTTCTATCATCAACTCCTTGTAAAGGACAAAGAGACGATGGGAAGAATTTTGATGGTAAAAACTTTGCTGCTGGCCAAAAAATATTTCCTATATCTCCCACACCAAATGTGACATCAAGGCAAATAGTAAAATGGGCGGACCAAACAATCCATTTTTATAGAAAGACGAAGGTTTCGAATTGATTGTCAGAATGCCAAACAATGGCAGCAAATTGGTTTCAAAGGAGAAAATAAAGATGAAGATGGAAGATGGAAAGTGTGAAGCACACGTGCATTTATAGGGGGGTGGAGATGAAGAGACAGAATATGAGCAGCCACATTCTGCCTAGTAAATGGAATTAAATAGCCTAAAGTCTTGGGAAAAGTGGTGGAAATATCAAAAGAAAATGTGCAAGATTTTTAGCACAAAGCAGTTAAATGCTTGAAGAATTGACGATTAAAAGACAAACGTTAAATAAATGCACAAGAAGTTAACATATATATTCATTAATGATGAACAAAGTTATAAAGGGAAAATCAAATGCGAAATTACAAAAGAAAAAGGCATCATATGTCTTAATTACAGTCCACCCCACACTGAACGAATTCGTTCCCTAAGTTTTTCCCAATTCTCGTTCTACCGAGAGGAAGTGATGTTCAATTTGGCCACGACATCATCATCAACTTCCAACTTCTTGTACTGCTCAACCAAGGACTTAGTTCGCTCAATTCCCTGAGAGGCGTTGCGCTTTTTAGCAGCCATTCTCGCCTTGCAGTCGTCCATTTTGGCTTGAAATTCCTTCATCTGAGCAGCCAAACTAACCATCAAAGAGTATTCAATCATGACTTCGGAAGAGATCTCTTTCAACTCATCCTCAGCCTTGTTGATCTCCAGACGCAGAGACTCTTTTTCAGATACGGCGCGAAGATATTGAGTACTTTTGGCCTTTAGTTCAGCATTCTTGATCAGCAAAGAAAGGACCTCGGAGTGGATAACTTTCAACGTCGCTTTAAAATCGACAGAAAGATTGAGCGACGGAAGTGTCAGTGCTTGTTCTAACTTCGCATTCAAATGCTCAAGCTTATCCTTGTGTTTGGCAGCACTAGCCCTACCAATGTCCATATCCATTAAGGACATGTACTCAAATATCGACTGCTTGAGGAACTTCAAATCTTCCTCTGAAGAAGCAGTAGGACAATCAGATGGAGCAGGGCGAGATGTCTTGACTTGCCACCAGGAAGCAAACAAGTCTTGGATAAAATGCACAATCTTGTCAGCATTCTGCAAAGAAAATTGTCAATATTGAAGATTCTCACTACAACGAACAAGATGGAAATAAAAGTGAAGCAAAGATTACCTCATCAACAATCGTGGAAGATGGCATATCCTCAGCCAAGTCTGCCACCTATGACTCTTCCATTCGTGAGGACTTCCCCTTGTTTGAGCAAGAAGATGTTGCCACAACGGGCAGACTCATAGGAGTATCTGCAGAACTCAAGAGCAACAAATCAGAAACCAATAGCACAAGCAAAGGTAAGGCATCAAAAAATTGAATTACCTTCTGCTTCGATGTTTGGGGGGTTGACGCCCTGGGAAGAAGATGGCTCATCCATGGGTTGTGATGAGGATTCTAGGACTGAAGATGTCTCTTTAAGTGTAGTCCCCTCATCTATCGGTTTGGATGAAGCAGCCTCAGCAGAGGATGATGGAGCAGAAGCTGCCGATGCCAAAGCCTTTAAAGGAGAGGTTGAACTTTTCTGAGGAATCCAAATAAATCATCAGCACACAGAAAAGTTTCAAGTATGGAAAAGTATGCTTGTAAGTAAACTAATTTAATTACCTTCCTCCTGACGATAAGAGGGGTATCATCATCATCATCAACATCATCCTCCAGAATGGGAGATACTGAGGCTGGCCGTTTGCGGCTTGGGGCACTCTTGGCTGTAGTAGGCTTGGCAGGGAAAGAAGAAGATGGACGAGCAGATTGTTTAGCGCAACGAGAAGGAGAAGGACTCCGGATGGACAAAGGAGTGACTAAAATAGGAGGAGGGGAAGAAATGCTCGGCTGGTCTAGTGAATGAAAGGCACGATTGGCATCAGTCGCAAACAATCTGCGCTTCACTGACGGCCAGAGCTATTCAAAAAGAGGATGGATGGCGTGGCTAGAATTGAAGGGGGCTAATTAAAAAATAGCTTGTTAAAAGAAGATTACGAGTATTTATAGCCTCTGCTTCCGCCTTATTAATAATATGAAAGCGATCAATCAAGTTCCTTGAATAGCAAGGAGGAACAGGCCAAGTTTGGCCGAAACCAAGTTGGCGAGCAAAAAATTGGGGAGCATAAATTTCTACCCCTGCCTTGGCATTGGTCCCAGTTAAAATATCATGAAATAGCTCCCTCCCGGTTAAAAACTGGATCCAAATGAGCAGGGAGGTGCTCGCGCTATCTATATTGAAGGGGGGATGCACATAGTTTGGAGTCAAAAAAGGAGGAAAAGGAAAAAAGGAAGGGGATTGAATCTAAAGAATAAAAGAATGAAAAAATGTCTCTTCTAGACATATTTACAGGAGCCAAGGGCTCAATGGCTAGCCCATAGCAGCTAGCAGATGAGCGAGAAATTGATGGAGCACCAAACAATGGAAAATAGGATCTCAACCACAATTAAGTGAACCAAAGAGGTCCACTACAAGTGGGAGATGCACCATTCTTCAATTGGGTTTGAAGAGAAGCCATGCCTCTATAAAGGGCAGCCAAAAAGAAAGAACATAAATTCAAAGGCCTGCCACGCGCTAATTCGTGCGCTATGGGTAAATAACTCAGGGAGGGCTTTATGCTTGGCACACACAAAACATATTTACAAAGCCAAACTAGAAGAAAAGCCACTCGCTAAGTATGGGAAGGCTCAGCGTTCGAATGATTGTGAAGGGTTTGCAGGCTTGAATAAGACTCGGTGTAGTTTTTACCAAACTTTGGAGCGCCACCAGAAACCAAGATACCAGGAAAAATGGTATCGCCCAAAGGTGATAGATTCACTAGGGCCCCAACATCCCTTAAAGTAATAGACATGGGGCCAAGAGGGAAAATAAATGTATTATACTCGGAAGACCAAAAACTCAAAACGATCGAAAAAAGTGCTGAATCAAAAGTAGGGGGTCGAATAGAAATTTCTAACAAATCAAAAATCTTAACATTATCAAAAAGTGCCTTAGTAGGACCATGGCCAACAAGACGAGCATGCCATCTACGGAAAGCTACATCAGATTTAGGCCAAGTGCGAATACTTCTTTCGCGAAGTGGCCCCAGCGGCAGAGAGTTTAGAAATGGAAGGCCTTGAGTACAAGGAAACAGCTGACCCACCGCCGGCTGTTCGACTGCCTCTCCATTGTTGAAGAAAGGACCTAGGTAGAACTCATTGAGTTCGACATTGGCGGGCGCGAGAAAACTCGGAGTTATGTATGGACAACTCAGAAGTTTCTGAAAGTCATCAAAACTAAAGGAGTCACCAGCTTGAGATTGTGAAGTAGCCATTAGAGATGAAACGGAGTTTTTTCAGAGTTACGTAGCAGGGAAACAAAAAATGAACAGTAAATCGTGGGAGAGACGCGAAAAAGTGAGGCGTGATTTAATGGTGCAGTGAAATGACGTGTTTTGGGGTTATAAGAGTTTGCAAAACGTCGCACCTTTTCAAGTTATGGAAGAAAACAATGATTGAAATTCTTGGGAATTTCGAATGTTGCTGGAAACACAAAGTGAATATGACAAAATTTAATAATTGGTATTAATTCTGCCATATTGGGGGGTAATTGTTAACACATAAAAATTCAGCCCAAATAGAACGGCCCAAGGAATGAAACCCAATTGGAGGATCCCCAAATCAGATAGCTTAAAGAACGAAGCCCAATCAAACAATTCAAGATGAAGGCCCAAATAGGGAGGCCTAAGAACGCGGTAACGCCATCGCCCAAGTTTGCAAGTCGCCCAGAATCTGAGCGAATGGAGTGCCATGCAATCGCCCAGAGCTGTTACTCTATTCTCGTCCAAACCTTCAAGTCGCCCAAGGTTTTAGCAAACATAAAGTGTTATGGTTATCAAAAAGTGCAGTTATCAAAGCAATTATTAAAGCAGCCCTATCACGTTCCACGATTCAAGGAATTCAATCGAAAACGGTTGAACGACGAAGAGTAATGGCAGCAGTTAAAAAAGGCAGTTTCATGACAAGCTGGCTATTACGAGGAAAGTGGGCAGTTGTAGAACGATCAAGCAGTTTTTAGGCGGTTGATCACAAAGAAATCATCCATGGAGTATAAAAGGGCGAAAAGACATAGAACAAATGACCGAATCAAAAACTCTTGAATAGAGAACATGTAATTTTAATTTCTTTAATTTAGACTTAAACATTTTTTTCAGTAACTCGTGTGCTTGCGCTCCTTGGAGGCATTCTGTTTTTAATTTCCAATTGTAAAGTTATCGCCAATAAAAGAACACCCCTTTTTAGGACTTTGTTTCAAAAGGTTTGTCTCTTACACAATCGTCTGATCCCTTTTAATTGTTGGCGACTAACCCGCACGAAACAAATTGTTACAGAATTTTAAATATTATTATCTGAGATGCAGAAAGAACAATCTCTAGTTCTGAATTTTCTGGAAGATGAACCAAAAAATCCTAAAACATTAGATGATGGAAGACCTTAGAATTTCTGAATTGTGTATGTTTGTAGAGAGAGAAGGGTATAAGTGAGATTCTAATGGGAGAAGCGGGGTTGGGTTGGGAGTTTAAAAGTAAATAAAATCATGATTATTCTTGGACCATGCTGATTAAGCCATCCTTTTGTCTGATCGTTCTTGAAATTTTCCAGTAGTTCAATTATAATTTTGAGGACCATATTATCCCATAGCCTACCTCGTTTTTTCATTTTTCAAAAGGTGAGACGAGTCTTGAAATCATCAATATAGCCTCCACCACTTGTTTCTTCCATCGCCGCTAAGGGCTCTCCATCAACTTATCTTTATTTTTGCTCTGCTCTTCTAGCACCTTGTGACATTTTATGAATAAATTTTCAGCAAATGAAAACTCCAAAACTGTCTCAAGTCAAGTCAACAAAACAGCTTCAACTTCTTCCTTCCAACAATAAACGAGACCCAACGAAAACTAGAAGAGGGAAGGAAGTAGGAAGGAGACAATTTCAGAGTGAGCTTGTTGTGGCTGTTGCACTCAAGTTGTCAAGGAGCATAAGAAACTAAAGGTTATCTTTTAGAGGAAAAAATAGAGGAGAAAATGGGCTCAGTTAGGAAAAAAGAGAAAAAGTTATAAGATGAAAATACCTTACATTTAATGGAGAATTTTGATGAAAACGAGGAAAATGACATTTTGCACAATCAAATGTGTAATTAAGAATGAAAATATCAAAACATGAAAGATAGAAACATTTTGCACAATAGTATCATGAGCAAAGAACGTTACGTGCTAATTACCCTTCTAAAAAATGGGTCAACTACTAAACTTTTTGGCAAAACTTCAAATGGATGGAATCAGACAATAATGATGTTCTGCGGAGTGAAAGGTTAATATGAAGTTACAAATGTTAAACGATTGAATGATTTGTGCAATAAGACTAAACAATATGATCATTTTTTTTCTATCTATCCGTTAAAATGTTCATATTTTCAACTTTTATTTCTTAAACTAATCAAATATAGAATAATGTTATCCAAAATGTTTAATTAAAAGAAATAAAGGATGCAAAATAAGTAAAATGGTGGTTATATTAGTACAACAATTTTTACCTTATTTTTATCCCAATCTTTGCTCATTATAGCAATTATTACCTTCATTTTCTTCGAGAATTCTTAACTTCAACTGTCAATTAATTAATATATATCATAGAGAAAGTAATTTATGTCAAAATATTTATTTTTATGCTTTGAAACTAGGGGAAAAAATTTCGTAATTTTTTATATATTTTTTAAATATGATGAAAAATTGATTTGTTAAACATTATTTCAACGAATCGTTTGAACATAAACTGTTATCAAATATAAAACGTATTAATTAATGAAAAGTTTGAGGATAAAAATATCTTGAAAAATCACAAGGAACATAAATGTTATGGCAAATAAGGTCTCGTTTGGTACACATTAATGTAAAAATAAGAATGAAAAATATAGTCATTATGAACTCCACACAAGAGATATAAATTTAAATTTGGTGGTTTGATGTGATGGATGACGACCATATTTTTTATTTTAATGAAAAAAAATGAGAAACAAATGAAGGCTAAAGATTGAGAATTTTAAGTCTAATCAAAATGTGGTGTAATAATTAATAAATCCTAAATGCGTCAAAATGTGGTGTAATAATTAATAAATCCTAAATGCGTCATGGATTGTGCACTCTACCCCAGCTTAATTGCGTCACCCGGCGGCGGCTGCATTTTTTAACCCTTAAACGCTCCACATTACAGTAGGAAAATAATAATAATAAATTATTTACCTTCTGAAATGGACCCTCGCCGGGTTCCCCGAAATGTAACCGACCCGAAAGTCCGGCAAGTCGGGTTCTTCGCACCCGTGGCCCCACCCGATGACGTCTTTACGTCGGCCTTACCACCTCCAATCACTCCATCTCCTCCGGTCTCCGGCAACTCCTTGTCCCCCGTCATGATCCCCCCGCCGCGACACACCACCTCCGACAACGCCCCACTCTCCCCACTCAACGCTGCAGCTGGCGACTCTTTCATTCCCGTCGGCAGTTACGAGCCGTGGGAATTTTCATCCCCTTCAGCAACCGAGGACTTCTCCGAAGACAACTTTTCCAAAGACTCAGGCTGGATCCTCAATGAGAAGTCTGGTAAAATTGCCACTTCATTACCCACAGGTGGTGCGGATAAAGCCGCCGTGAAACAGAATACTCATGCTGCCGGTGGATTGGTCCTTGGCGTTACAGGTTAGGTTTTGTTTTTGATTTCCTATTTTTCGTATTTAGCTGTTTCTTTTTATTTTTAAGTGAGTTTAATTGAATTTGGGTTTGATTGTGAAATTGGTTGAATTAGATGGAGGGCCACCTTCAGAGGTGCAGAAGGAGCTTCCGCCAGCTAGTTCCATGCCGAAAAAAGATAAGACGACAAAGGCCGAAAGACGTGCTGTTCAGGAAGCTCAGCGAGCCGCCAAAGCTGCTGCTAATGGTGAATTTTTTTGTAACTTTGTGGTAATATAATTTTTGAGTTGACGTTCGATCTATTATTTACTTCTCCGAGCCACAATTTTGCTTACTCCCGCTTGGTCAAGATATTATTTTAGGCTAAAGTCAATAATTAATTTTAACAGCATATTTTGTAGGTAGCATAACTTTTCAATCACACATTCTTTACTTGTTAGTATAGTATCTGTAATTTTGTGCTTTGCATGATTAACATGTTACTTTGTCTGAAAGCTGATCATCCGAATAAATGCTGATTATGGATCTGAATATTGTTTGAATAATTTGTTTTCCATTTAACTATTTGGGATAATATGTGGGAGAGGAAATATTCATTTTTGTTTTATTAACAAATATTCTTATTAATAATAGGAAACTATGAATGACCCTTCCCTATATGGATTTTAGTACGAAAGTCCACCCCAAAGAGCAAATAGTCCTTTGGTTTTCGTTGGTATCACCACTTGTTAGCATGTTAACACCTACCCTAGCGGGAAATTGAGCACTCCTGGCGAATGGAAGACTTGGTATACAAAGATCAAACCTTTTTTTTTTTTTTTCATTCTTTTTCCCTGCATATTTAAATGCTTTGTAGCAGCCCTTGCATTTGCAAGAGGTCTCCTGCATCTTTTCGGGGCATTAAGTAATGGGTTGTTACTTTTCAAATCAATAATAGAAGAATCGTTGCAACCATGTTTAGTTCCTACATGAATGGATTCTGTGATGTACACTTGCTAACTCCATTCCCTCAGCGTCAATAAGTTTTCTTTGTATACATTCTTCTTTTCTTTGGGGGTTAAATAGTGGCAAAATGTTTTGTTCTGATTAATATCTTCATCTTTTTGGAATTCAATTTGCATTCTTTCATATACTTCCACGGTCTGTTTATCTTCTTAATGGTCAAAATTATATTTATTCAGCTGATAGAAGTAAGAAGTCTGCTGCTGCTTCAGCCAATGCTAATACAAAAAAGGTTGCAAAGGCTTCTACACAAAAGAAAGACAGCTCTTCAGTTGCAACTTCTGAGAAAAGAGGTGGTGATCGTCAAACAGATAAAGATAGGAAGAAAGATGTTCCTCATTTACGTATGCAGTTTGATAGCTTCATCTTTTTGGAATTCAAATTGCATTCTTTCATATACTTCCATGGCCTGTTTATCTTCTTAATGGTCAAAATTATATTTATTCAGGTGATGGAAGTAAGAAGTCTGCTGCTGCTTCAGCCAATGCTAATACAAAAAAGGTTGCAAAGGCTTCTCCACAAAAGAAAGACAGCTCTTCAGTTGCAACTTCTGAGAAAAGAGGTGGTGATCGTCAAACAGATAAAGATAGGAAGAAAGATGTTCCTCATCCACGTATGCAGTTTGATGATGAGGGCAGAGTTGAGAAGGCAAAGAAGCGTTCTATGGTAAAACAAACTGAATCCAGGAACAGAGTTGAACTATTTAGACATCTACCTCAATATGAACATGGAACTCAGCTTCCTGACCTTGAATCGAAGTTCTTTCAACTTGAACCAGTTCATCCTTCAATTTATAAGGTAGATTCTTGGACAATTATTTTGTTTCCCACACATTTAGTGAATATATCCTTAATAATTTTGGAGTAAGTACCTCCACCCTAGTACAATTTTGTTATAAATATTTAGTTATGGTCATAATCTGATGTCAACTATTAAAAATCACTTTCTGCACATGAAATCTTTTCTGGAAATCATCTGGTGGAAAGATGCTTCTTCAGATGATTAAAAAACACTTAAATCTCTCTCTCTCTCATACACACACACACGGACACAATGCACTCTATCCTGATTATGGCTTCTTCTTCTTTTTTGTTATCAGGTTGGGCTGAGGTTTTTAACTGGGGATATATCTGGTGGCAATGCCCGCTGTATTGCAATGCTTCAGGCATTTCAAGAGTCAATTGAAGATTACTCTACTCCACTGGATAAAGAACTTACCAGGGACCTCCCTACAAAGATAAATGGTTATGTTTCATTTGTAATTCAATGCAGGCCACTTTCAATTAGCATGGGAAATGCAATTAATTTTCTTAAATCCAAAATTCTTGAATTACCTTCGACCATGTCTGAGTCAGAAGCCAAAGCCAGTCTTCTCTCAGATATCGACCGCTTCATAAATGAGAAGATAATTCTAGCAGATAAAGTAATTGTGAGGCATGCTGTAACAAAAATTAGGGATGGTGATGTCCTTCTCACATATGGGTCATCCTCTGTTGTAGAAATGATATTCTTATGTGCCCTAGAACTTGGCAAACAGTTCCGAGTTGTGATTGTGGATTCACGACCAAAGCTTGAAGGGAGGATGTTACTTCGTAGGTTGGTGGGAAAGGGTGTTAGTTGTACATACACCCATATAAATGCTGTTTCTTATATCATGCATGAAGTAACACGAGTATTTTTGGGTGCTTCATCGGTGTTTTCTGATGGAACTGTTTATTCGAGGGTCGGCACTGCATCTGTTGCTATGGTTGCCCATCAGTTCCATGTTCCAGTCTTAGTATGTTGTGAAGCATATAAGTTTCATAAAAGGGTTCAACTTGATTCATTATGCTTTAATGAACTTGGTAAGAACTCTTCATTTTCATTCAACTTGAAATATCTCCATTAGATATGGCTGTACATCCTGTTTCTAACACTTTCAGCTGTTCTCACATATCATTTCAGGCGACCCTGATGCTATCGCAAGGGTTTTTGGTAAAGAGGATATTAATTATTTGGATGATTGGGCCAGTAGCCAAAATCTTCAACTTCTAAATCTGAAGTAAGTTTGATTTTTAGATTGAGTAGTTGACCATTTATTGCAGACTAAAGTTTTGATTTTCCACTGTAACAGTTATGATGCAACACCTAAAGACTACATCTCAATGATCATCACTGAATATGGCATGGTAAGTCAAAACAAGGTTCATATATATTATCATATTCTGCCATTAGGTTAAGCTGTGATTATTCCTTGAAATTTCAGTGAAGTAATGCTAGCATGGTCATGAGTTTGCTTTTTATGGTTGCATAATATATGGGGGTCACTGCTGCCCCTGGATATACGAAATAATTGTGCTCATGTTCCTCACTTGACAACTTTTATTCACCAAACTGTGATTACTATATGTCAAAAGAGATTACTCTTGGTAAAAATAGTCATTAGTATAAGTAGTGAGTCGACCTGCAGCTTTCTTAAACTTGGTGAGCTAGGCAAGCTTGATGATTACTTTAAAGATGGGGTATATTCAGAATACTTGACAACTTTAACGAGCTCATAGCTCGGTCAGTTCATCTTATCGATTATTGATTTTAGCTTGATCTTGTTCTCCACCAGTCACTCTAACCAGTTCTTTTGCTAAATTTATGTGATCCAAACTATGCATATTTTTTGATTCATTTAAATTTCGAACTTATAATCATACCTTTTCTTCTTCCCCAATATTTTGAAGTCCTTATTGTTAATTGTTTGTTGCGATAGATCCCTCCAACAAGTGTTCCTGTTATTGTTCGAGAGTACGGAGAACATTTATTGACATAGAGATGTTTGCTCTGCTCCTGACTTCTCCCCCAAGATCAGACTGGCAGATGAGGAAGCGATGTGGAGAACTCTGCTGCAACATCATACAGTTTATTTCTTGTTGAATCTTTCTTAACGATTTGCATCTCAAAACATACTTTTCATTTTGGTTTACAATTCTAGCTACTCATGAAGAGGGCGAATCGTCTTCCTCTCCAGGCAGTTCTGTTCAGTGTGTTTTAGGATAACAGATTTCTGTAAATTTAGAGCAACACCAGCAACTTAGATATAACATTTATAATACATATGTACATATATAGATGGCCAGCTTGCTTTAGTCTCATAATATTTCTTTCATATCTTTCGTTGCCAACATGGGATTGAAAGTGGAACTGTTAATTCTTCAACCTCAGTCGGTTAAGGGTTCCACCTATTTTCATTTAAACTTCCTCATCACCAAACTTTGGGTCCACAGGCAGTAACAAAAGCATTAGAGTTTAAACTTCATAAAAACTCAAAAATTACATCCGATCTTTCTATAAATCTGGCAGTAAATGAAAATTTATTGACTTCAGTCTTGTCACACCTCTCTCACTGCAAGAATGAGACTATTCTATAGATCCTCTTATAATGTCACCTTTGCCATATACAGGAGAGACAACAGCAAGAATAACAAAACCACCCAAAACAACTATCAATATACCAAGAGAGTTCACCAACAACGCTTCGGACGAATAGCGTGATATTATGTTGTTTGTTTGAAGAAATGTCGCTTTCTCTAAAATACCAGTGGTGCAAGTAGCGATAGCTAGAGCATAAATATAAACACCAAAAAATACGTGCCAAGGCAACAGACTAGCTCTGCTGTTCCTCGAACCGCCGGGATACCAAAAGGTAACAAATCCAGCAGCCCACTGCCAAAGAAAGTATCGAAAAAATTAATTGACGGAATCTGGGGAAATATTTGAGAATTTGTTGAAGGGATTAAAAGACTACCTGGATTCCGAACAAGAAAAGGCAGGATAAGCCGAGCCATGAGTGAAGACTATAGAAATTGTCAATACCCTTGTCATTGTGAAACTTCAAAGCAGCCCAAACTCCAATAACGCTCAAACAGAACGACAAGAATTGCAAACACAGATGAACTGATTTTTTGAAGTTTTTTGTTCCTGAGACAGTCTTGTAGGCCAGCATGGCTGCAGAAAGCCATACCAAGCAATTATAACTAATGCTGTGATGCTAGCAATATAGGCAATTAGGACTAGGTACAATAAGAGCATGTTCAGACAAAATACAACAAATGATTTGAGAACTTCTAATTAGTAGGTTTCAGACCCATGACTACCCCGAAGCTTGTAAAGTTTGAGAAGGGGTTATGAAAGATCAAAAAAGAATTTACTACAATCAATATGCCTTAGGGCATGACCATAAGCTGGACAATTAGTTAGAGCAAGTAGGTGGTATAACGAAATTGATTGAAAAAATGGACAATCAGCCAAATTCAAATTACTTAAATGAGGGTAACAAAGGAAAAAGAAGTTTACATATCATAAGCATGGAAGCATCATATCTGTACCTTAAAATAACCAAATTTCCATAAAATCATTCTTCATATATTTGGCAGTTACAGAGATAAGCAGCATTGTCATGCATACCAATGCCATACAAGATATATATGCTAACCATTTAAGTAGAAGTTTAATCTTATAGTACAATTTTCATCTGTATCTCTGTTTTTCGTGCAGCCACAGAGAACACCAAAAAGTCTCTCTGGACTGTTTAAAGATTTTGAGACAACATTATCTGGGGTTCAAAATTTATTAAGAGGTCTATTCAATGATTTGCGAAGGTAGGTGTTTGAAACAAGTACCCATGCAGGCTAAAAAAACCAATATTTCCTTTATGAAGGAATATATTACATTCTAGAAGGGTAAGCAAAATTGGAAGGGAACAATTGTTTAGATTCCTTTCGTGTGTAACACAAGTGCAATATTTATATATGATCACATCAGCTTGCACTTCACTATACTGATTTGAGAGTAAAAGTATAATGCATCTGTAGCATAAAAATTGTAATCAGCGCGTACCATCATAGAATAAAATATAATGTCCAAAATCTATTTTGATCATGGTATAATTGACTAGTAATAGCAGGCAAATGACTCATAAACACGCACCAAGTTGCTTAAGTCTAAGCTAAGGGTGTTGCTACCATTCATCTGAAGACTTCTACAAACATAGCTCATCAAACGAATTGTCACTTAAAAGGGAATCGTAATTTTCAGAACAAAGTACACTGAAGCAAATCATAAATTGAAGGTGTCAATGCCTTCATCTCAACAATCCACAAAATATCACACACAGACATTTGGAAGGTAGGTAGGTGTACATGGCAACTTAGCGCTGCTGTTTTAATGCAGGTATTATTTTGTTATTATTTCGTAATATCATAAGAGGAATTAGAAAAGGGGATGGAAGGACGATGGGACGACGGGGTATTGGATATGGCACCTATAGGACATGCTTGTTACACAGTCATGGACATTGAAAACACATAAAATAATCCTATCCAGTACTCTCAAATAGAAATGCCATTAACTATTAATGAGATTGCTAGTCCCTTATTGATATAGACAGAGTGTCAATTTTTATTTTCCCCTTGATTTTAATGTTTTAGGGCAATATTGATGATATATAATGGGAATTGAATTATGGCCTACACTATATACTTACCTTCACCATTCAGAAGTACAAGGCTAATCACCATTAAAACAGGATGGACCTACATAATTCACAATACAGAAGATCAATTTCAATCAGAAGTCAAAATAAGTTCAAAAGTATATTGATCTACACCATCTAAATCACAATCCGTCAAAGAGTGAATTAACTTATTTATTAAAATTAACTGTTCAACGACACCCCTTCTGTAACAAAACGGACACCATTTTTTAAGTGTTCAACGCCTCAGTTTAATCGTTAACCAATCAAAACATGATTAATTCGAGAAAATAAGTACAAGTAAAAAAAAGTGGAAAGTACATTGAAAATTAGATCTTTGTTATCGGAAATTAGAGCCAAGCCTCCTCTGAAATGCACAGTCCAGGTTAAAACCAACGCCGTTACTGCGATTCCGATTATCCTCACGACCGGCAATATCGGAAACCAAACCACCGGCACTGCCATTGGAAAGTTTGAGAGAGAGAGAAATCGAGCTAATAAAGAAACAGTAGGTCAAGATCAAAGGTGAGGGTTTTGCGTAGATCTCTTACTATTAAAGAAAATAATTTGACAGTTACTAGAATTTTACATATAGTGATGGCAAGGGGGAAAGTATGGGATGAATTCTAATATTTTTTTGATTTGTCCCGCTCTCATACCCAGTTGAATGGGACGGAACGGAGCGGGGTGGGTACGAGGTGGGGCCGAAGGTGGAGGGTTTCTTCTCTTTTATCTCCCGTTTATTTGTTTATTTTTTTACATCTTTAGTTAGTAATTATTATTATTATTATTTTATTTTTTTATTTTGTTAAGAACAATTCATTTACTTTTTAAAATGATGATAAGTTTTAAAAAAGACAAGTACGAAGGATTATGTATCTTGTACCTGCTTTGAGACAACGACCTTTATCTCGTTCTTACCCCATTTACACGATTAGTGAGTAATTTCCTATCTCACTTAGAACAGGCCCTCGAACAATGATTTGAACGATTTTTTTTATCTTCCGTATTTACGGAGAGTTGACTTTCAAGGATTGCCAAATCATGATGTCCCTTTAGACACACTTTAAGATAAAATAATAATATTATTATTTTATCTAGAGATTATCGTGCATTACTCTTGAGTAGGGATGACAATGGAATGGATCGAGGCCAGGATAATCTCCCCAGTCCCCGCCCCCGCCCCGTAGGATAATTTTACGCCTCGTACCTGCCCCTTATCCGTTTAAGACGGGGCAGTGCCCTTGTCCTACCCCGTTTAGTACCTTTATTTATTTTATTTATTTAAGTTTTTGATAATTCTTTTTAGGATTAAGCTAGACGTACAGATGAGGACTTACAGAATCTCTACAGAATTTTAAAATTTGGTCACGTGTCAATGTGTGGGTTCAAGGAAAAGGAAATGACTGCTGACGGAAAAGGCACGGAACTGTTGGCTTGGAGGAAATTATCTAATAAATTCATCAAATTACTTATGGTTTTTGTCTTCATTTTCGGACTCATTACGAGTTATCAAATGAACTCGAAATGTTAAATTCTTAATATCATTTTAAAGTACTCACGGCCTAATATTTGACATAGTTAATGGTACCCGAAACGGCCAATCGTAACAAATGTTACGGCTCGTCAAAGTAGGCTACTTCAAACTAATATTTCGAGAATTTCGATAATAAGCTAACTTTGAAAATTTTTCTACGATTGTACGCTAGTTGAATCCATAAATCTTCTATATCTTCTTGAAACTCATTTCGAGAACTATATCATAGACTCATCGAATGATCTAAATGAATAATGAAAATAGTTAAACGTACGTCAAACGTGTGTGTCAAAAAAACGTATATTTCGTCTTTTTTAAGAAAAAATCAATTATTTTATTAATGTTTATTATTTTTGCTTGACAAATTTCTCAATATAATTTACATTATTTTTTTAGCAAATTTTATATATGATATGACATCAATTTTTTTTGGACGTATTTTGAGCACGACTTTTTCTTGTCCAAGTGTATCTTGTCTTTACCACGAATCATTTTCCTTAGTTAACAATAATTGTTATGTTGCCAATATCTGGGTTCCTTAATTTTCTTTCTTCCATATAGAGGAAATAAGGTAATTCGTTGGTATACTATATGTATATCACAGACCAAGAATACGAGATCACCCCTTGTCCAAAAAAAAAATTAAAAATTGACATCATACCATATATAAAATTTACTAATAAAATGATGTAAATTATATTGAGAAATTTTTCGAGCAAAAATAATAAATATTAATCAAATAACTGATTTTTTTCTTAAAAAAGACGAGATATACGTTTTTTTGGCACACACGTTTGACATACGTTTAACTATTTTCGTTATTCATTTAGATCATTCGATGAGTCTATGATATAGTTCTCGAAATGAGCTTCAAGAAGATCTAGAAGATTTATGGATTCGACTAGCGTACAATCGTAGAAATTTTTTTAAAGTTAGCTTGTTATTGAAATTCTCGAAATATTAGTTTAGAGTAGCCTATTTTGACGAGCCGTAACGTTTGATACGATTGACCATTTCATGGACCATTAACTATGTGAAATACTAGGCCATGAGTACTTTCAAATGATATTAAGAATTTAATATTTCGATTTCGTTTGATATCCCGTAATGAGTTCGAAAATGAAGACAAAAACCATAAGTAATTTGATAAATTTATTTGATAATTCCCTCCAAGTCAGCAGTTCCTTGCCTTTTCCGCCAGCCATCATATCCTTTTCCGTTCACCCACACTGACACGTGACCAAATTTTGAAATTCTGTAGAGGTTCTGTAAGTCCTCTTCTGTACGTGTAGCTTCATCCTTCTTTTTATTGTTTCATTCATTAAAGTGAGGCAATAATATATTTATTGAACTTTTTCATTAATGTATTTATTTTTAGAAGTTAAATTATTTAAATATATATTTGATAAACTAAGGTTTTTATTGTTTATCATATTTCTTATATAATTTTAATTGTCATATTCTATTAAAATTAATGAAATTTCATGGAGCTTTCCGTTTAAAGTATTGAATTCTTTAAAAAAAAAAAGGGTAAAACGAGGTTGGCACGGGATAGGGCGGTGCCCTTGTCACCCATTCTTGCCCATGGATGAAATCCCCCGCCTCAACTTTGATATGAATACATGATTAAGCAGTGATCCCCACCTCGTTTGGGACGGACCCCCCAAGTATTGGGATTAACAAATTTTTTACCATCCTTACTCTTGAGATAAACATTAAAAATTAGATAAATGCTACACCTACAAAGCCATATGAAAACTATATTTGTGCTGAATTTAACACTTCAAAATTATAGTGAGGTATAACAATTTAATTAGCGGGATAGGTGAGAGAGACAAAGGACTTGACCCGAGTTTTACTCTTTTCTATTACTCTTCCAAATTGTGTTTGTAACAAGTCAAAATGTACATTTGAAAAAAGAAATTTTGAACATACACTCTCTTAAAAGAGGGAATCCTCTCTTTACCGTTCATTTTGGAAGTATTTTCCTTTTCCCATCTTATCCTCAAACAACTAACAAAGTATTTCTTACATTGAATGATGCATTGGTCTTTTGACATCTATATGCAAAACATCTTTCTCCTATGGTTAAAATTAGTACTACCAAACGCTTTCTTTCTCCCAACAACGGTCAATTTTTTAACATCGGGTCAAATTATAACACTTAACCAAAAATGTCATGCAAAATAATATAATAATAGGGATAAGATCAAATGAAAACAAAGTCAAGCAATGGTGGCTATACAAATAGAACAAATCCTTCATTTCTTTTATTCAATCTACTTCAAACCTTACACAAAGAGAATATGAGAAGTTTAAGGGAAAAAGAAAAGAAGAGAAAAAGGAGAAGGGACAGGATCAACACTAACGCACCTCAACAGCACCTTCCAAATCTTGAGAAGATATAGGATGATGCTCAACCCCCTCAAATGCGCCTTCGGAGTGGCCTCCAGTAAATTCTTAGGATACATGGTCAACCAATGTGGTATTTGAGTCAACCCTGAGAAGATTGATGCCCTATGCAAAATGAAATCTCCCCAAAATTCAAAGGAGGTGCAAAGCTTGACTGGACGAGTGGGGCGCTTAGCCGCTTCGTCTCCAAGGTTACAGATAAATGCCTCCCATTTTTCAAAGTGCTAAAAGTTGGGAAGAAGTTCCAGTGGAATGAGGAATGTGAAGAGGCCTGAAAAAGCACCTAAGGCAGGCCTCCCTCCTCTCCAAACCGAAGTCCGGTGAAATCCTACAGCTGTATCTAGTTGTCTCCAATGAGGCCATCAGTGCGGTTCTAACCCAAGAAGAGGGAACCACCTAACTCCCTATTTACTATACAAGTAAAGCACTCCTATCGTCGAAAACTCGCTACCCCGATATGCAGAAGCTTGCTTTGGCCTTGATCACGGCCTCCAGGAAGTTGAGACCCTACTTCCAAGCCCACACCATCCACGTGCTGACAAATTTTCCCCTAAGGCAGGTACTCCAAAAGCCCGATGCCTCAAGGAGTTTATTGAAATGGTGGTGGAGTTAAGTGAGTTTGACCTCATGTTCAAGGTCAGGGCAGCCATCAAGGGCTAATCCTTAGCTAACTTTGTGGCAGAATTTGCCAACTTATCCGAGGTGGATGAAATCATGGAACAAGTCGAGCCCCTAACGTGGAACCTATTCGTTGATGGGTCAGCTGGGGACGTCGGCTTGGGTGCCGAAGTTGTCCTCATCAGCTCGAAAGGTCACAAGCTGAACTCGACGGTGAGGTTCAGGTTCAAGGCTATCAACAATGTAGCAGAATACGAGGTGCTTCTTGCTGGCCTCAGGTTAGCCAAAGAAATGCAAGTAAAGAGGCTACTCATCAGTAGTGACTCCCAGCTGGTCATTAGCCAGGTCAACGGTAACTTCTCAACCAGGGACAAAATAATGGCCTCCTACTTGAAAATGGTGATGAACCTCATCCCATCCTTTGAAAAGTTTGGATTGATCCAAATCCCCCGCATCGAAAATGCACATGCGAATGCACTCTCCAAGCTTGCAAGTAGCAAGGATTCTGAACTACTCACAGTAGTCCCTATAAAGCACCTCCTTATGCCGTCAACTGAGGCCCCCAATATAATGTGGGTCATTGGGACTCCTACCTGGATGAAGCCCATCGTGGCATACCTCAAGGACCAGGTGCTTCCCACTAACAAGCATGAGCCTACAAGCTAAGAAAAAGGTCAGCCCATTTCCTTCATTGATGATGTACTCTATAAGAGAAGTTTCTCCTCTCCACTCTTACGATGCGTCGGAGGGGAAGAGGCTACCTAGATCTTAAGAGAAATCCATAAGGGTGTGTGCGGAAACCACTCTGGAGGTCTATCTTTAGCACAAAAGATACTGAGACAGGGATACTACTGGCCTACTTTGAAAAGAAATGCTCTCGAGTTTGTACGAAAATGTGACAAATGCCAACGATTCTCTCCTGTCCAAAGACAACCATCGTAAGATTTGACCGCGACCCCACCCCTTGGCCTTTCTCGAAGTGGTGGACCTCATAGGTCGTCTACGAAAAGGCAAAGGAGGTGCGAGCTTTGCAATTGTGTCCAATGATTACTTCACAAAATGGCTTGAAGCTGAACCCCTGGCAAAAATTACAAAAGCCAACACTTTCAAGTTCTTGTGGAAGAATATCATATGCCGGTTCGGGATTCCCTACTCGATCGTCTCAGACAATGGTAGACAATTCGACAATAAAAAGGTCAGAAGTTTGTGTGAAGAACTTGGCATCAAAAAGCACTTCTCCACACCTCACCACCCACAAGTAAATGGCCAAGTTGAGGCTGTGAACAAGACAATCAAGCACGTCCTGAAAAGGAAGCTTGATATGTCAAAAGGAGCCTGGGTGGATGAGCTGCCACAGGTTCTTTGCGCAATCCGAACCACCGCAAGGACCCCAACAGGGGAAACACCTTTCCTCATGGCATATGGGACTAAGGCGATGAGCCTCGTCGAGGTCGAACTTCAATCTCCACGACGTCTACATTTCAGTGAGATAACAAATGACGAACTTCACAGGTGCGACCTCGACTTCATTGAGGAAAAGAGAGATGATGCCCAGCTGAAGCTCGGCATATACCAAAGAAAGATGACGAAATACTTCAACTCGAAGGTAAAGAAGAGGTCATTTCGAATCAACGACTTCGTCCTTAGGAGAGTCTTCCTATCCTCAAAGGAACCTGGCGCCGGTTCCCTGGGCCCGAACTGGGAAGTTCCATATAAAATCAGGGAGGAGATCCGACTCGGGACCTACTGGATTGAAGACATGAACGGCAAGGCACAACCCCGTCCATGGAACATTGAGCACCTTCGAATTTATTATCAGTGAATGTACTACCTCGCTGGACGATCCTTCCCAACTTTGTAACTTCCATGATTCAATAAAATTATCCATAATTGAATTCACGTCACATTACGTCATCACCTCAGAGGAGAGGCCAGTGTCCCATCTTTGGGCCACCTCGTCTGAACTCCGAGGCTCTTGCACTTACCTCCCTTTGGTGAGGCTGAACGCCACTGGGAAAAGCTTCAGCATGGCTGAACCATCCACCATGTTGGGAAGCGTCATCACCTCGGAGGAGAGGCCAGTGTCCCATCTTTGGACCACCTCGTCTGAACTCTGAGGCGCATGCACTTGCCTCCCTTTGGCAAGACTGAGAAGTTTCAGCATGGTTAAATCATCCACCATGTTGGCAAGCGTCATCACCTCGGAGAAGAGGCCAGCGTCCCATCTTTGGGCCACTTCGTTCGACTCTGAGGTGCATGCACTTGCCTCCCTTTGACGAGGCTGAATGCTACTGGGAGAAGTCTCGACATAGCTGAACCATCCATTTCGAGGCACATACACATTTATGCATAAGGCTCAACCACTAGCTTCACGCAACTACCTTTCGAATTAGACCGCAATATTCCTAGTTCAGCTGAAACACTGTCCAGTTAGGATCCATTCAAGTTACAAGTATTAAGCTTAAGTACAAGTCATTTGCAATCCAATATTAGTCATAACTCATGAGGCTTGCGTACAATTTACTTGTTCAAGTGATTGGAGTTAGGATACTAAGTTAAAGTTATTTAGTTCTTCAATCAACATTAAGTTCAATTGCTTGACGAGACCAATACACTTAGAAAAACATTGAATGAAAGAAGATATTGCATTAATTTTCAATCAAGATTACAAAAGAAGGGCCTGAGGCCAGTACATCAGAAATACCTGAAAAGAAAATTATCCTAAGCCTGGGGCGACGATGGAGGTGCCTCAACAGCCGGGGCCTCCGCAGCATGAGCATCAGAACTTCCTTCTTCTGCCTCCGCCATTTCATCTCCAGCCGCTTTATCAGCTGGGGTTTGAGGCAATTTATCCACAAACTCCAACCTCAGCTGTAACATGTCTTGATTTGGGTAAAGCTCCTTAGCCCTCTCCATCATCTCGGCATTAGGAAAATTTCTTCAGTAAGTGCTGAAGCTCTTGTACTCTTCGGTATTGTGGAAGTTGGCGATGTAGTCTTTCACTGCCTCTTCCCTCGCCTCATGGACCTCCTCCCTTACCTTAGTCGCATCATCAACGCACCACTTAATCTGGCCCTCCAAGAACTTGTACCCATCTTAGGCCCCTGCCAGCTCCATGTTTGCCTTCTCCAAGGTTTCGGCAGTCACCTTCTGGTGGTCATTGAAAACCTCCACTTTCTTGGTCAAGGAGGCCACCTCGCACTGGGACTCATATATCTCCTTCTTCAGCGCCTCGATTTGAGCCAAGGTAGACTCCAGCTTAGCCATATCTTCAAGTTTTTGAGCCCTCGCTTCATCCGCCTCGGCTCCTCTGCAAGGGAGGTCTTCTTCTTTTCCAAGGACAGGGTCCTCATTTGAAAGTCAATGAGGGTCTCCCTGCACTCCAGTGCGAAGCTAAAGATCCTCACACTTTGACTCACGAGGGCTCTCGTCAAGTCTGTGGCGTCACATGAGGATGTATGCAACTGCCATTGATCCGTCCAGAATTTGTAGAAGCTTTCTGTGGCACTTCGGATCTTAGGTGGCAGAGCCTCCACCAACGCTGGAGCTAAGACCTCTTTCCTTCCGGTAAGGAAGCTCGGAGACTTTCCTTACACCTTAGCAGGTCTTTGCTTGGTGGCCTCTTCCTCTGCCACCTCCGATGCCCTCCTCGCAGCCTCCTCCTTAGCCTCTTCAGCCTTTGCTTGACGAACCATTTCAATCTTAACAGCTTTTAAGGCGGCTGCAAGGAGCTTAGGCTGACTAGTCTCTTTGCCTTTGTGGGACACGGAGGTCCCAAACTTTCTTGACGAGCTGGTGACATGCACCAGCTTCCTTTTCTTTGGCTCCTCAAGGTCCTTTTCCTTCCCCCGAAGCTCTTTTGCCTTCTCCATCCTCTGAGGTGTCTCCTCTTCTGAAGCCTTTGAACTGCCTTCCTTAGAGAGGCACTCGACCCTGCCCCGAACCTCTTTGGCACCACTGGACCCCAGTTTCAGGGGTCTCGCCTTCACAGTAGATGTGGCCTTCAGTATAGAAGCCATATTAGGGGCTGGGTACTCCCTCCTCTTGAACTTGTATGCAGAACATGTCAGCGCATCAGCATCAAAACGAAAAGCAAGAAATACACTAAGTATAGGAGCTTCTTACCCTTGGAGGCCATCGGTTCGAAATCAAGAAAGTAGCAACTTCGGTCGATGAGGTGGTCAAAGTGGCGAAGCTTGAGAGGTCTCTTGTAAATGTCATCTATCTCTTCGAACTCCTCCTTGCTCAGCTTGAACTTCGTACTCCTATTTGCAAATGAAGCATCAATAGTTAGAGAAGAAAGAAATTTGAATAAAGAATGCAAACTACTTAGGCTGGGAAACTCACGAGCTTCGTAGTACTGGGTCGGTACTGTGCAAGCCAGGGCTGTGTCTCTCTCCACCGCCTGCCACCTGCCCCTCACCCAAAACCATGACTTCTTCCACCCCTTAATGGAAGAAGGCAGCCCCATCACAAATAGTGCATGAGCCCCCCAAGGAGTTATGTAATACCACCCCTTGACTCCTTACCTATTACCCTAGGTTGGAATAGGGTCATGAAGACGTGGAGAGGCATGTCCTCCCCAACTGAAACTTCCTTCCATGGGAAGTACGAGCCAACCAACTAGCTTCACCCATTTGGCAAAACCTAAGTCGGCGACAACATAAAGTTTCTCAGCACCGTCCTGAAGAAGGGGTGTAGAAGAAGACACATACCTGCTTTAAACAGGTACTCACTCAACGCCACGCACCCACGCCTTGGATAGCAGGTCCGCTCATAGGCCTTGGGTACTAACATCTCTACATAATGAGGTACACAGTACCTCTCCCTAATCTTCCCCAACCTCTTCCCTGTCATGTTCAAAGGGATCCTAGATGCCCCCCACTTCGCACTGTAATCTACTACCTCCTCAGTCATCGCATATTGCTCAACCTCGGAGTCCCCCCTGTATCTAGCCCCTTGACCGAATGATGCGACAGTGACCAACTCCCTACCCGAGGTGGACTCCATTTCAGAAAATGACTAAGAACACAATACAATGAATTTTCTGTAAAATACCTACGGGGTTACTACACCGACGAAATGCTGCCAAAAAATCAGGGGAGAAAGGGCTTCAACGCTGGAAAACTTTAGCTTTGGAAGAAAATTTGGATTGCAAAGGATAGAAAATCCAAGACAATGAGAGTCTCTCGCCTTTTATAAAGGGTCAGGACGAACCCCAATCGTCTGATCAAAACCCATCCAATCTGAACCCTTCATTCTTAATCAAATTCGAGGCGTAAAATTCAAACGATTTTTCAAACCTACGCCTCAGATTTAAACGTGTCCCCCACGCACCTCCTTCAATGCGTCTACTTCTAGAAGCTCCAACTGTTCTCATGATTACGATTTTAATTCGACGACAGCAGGCGCCTTGGAAGTTGTAACGATTCAGCCACTTTTCCTCGAAAATATGCGCAAAACATCAAATCATTGGCATAGCTGTCGAGGAACAATTATTGTCAATGTGCCTCAGAATTCAGCCATCAAGCCTCACAGCCATCAGGCCTCGTAAGTTCGGTTTCTCAACCAACTCGGCTCCCTCTTCATCACTCAGCCAGCAAGCTTCGTAGGTTCGGTTTCTCAACCACTTCGGCTTCTTCATCATAATTTAGCCATCAAGCCTCGCAGGTTCGATTTTCTCAACCACCTTGCTCCCTTTTCATCACTTAGTGTAGGTTCGATTTCTCAACAACCTCGACTTCTTCATCATAATTCAGCCATCAAGCCTCGTAGGCTCGATTTCTCAACCACCTCGGCTCCCTCTTCATCACGCAACCAGCAAGCCTTGCAGGTTCGATTTTCCCCGACCACCTCAGCTTCATCATTCTCATCACTCCTCAAACAACAGCAAATCTCTTAACTCCAACAGCACTCAGTCCGAGGTGATTTGCATAGCCGAGGTCCACAGATACCTAGGCCCAGATACACCGAGGCCCATTTATCATGGCCTCATGAGGAGCTTCCGAAGCCCATATGCCGAGGCCCTATTTGTCGAAGCTCTGTAGCCGAGATGACAGCATCCGAAGCACAAAGCAACATCTTCCATAGACACCTCTCCCAAGAGATCTTCCGCACAAAGATCTTACTTGAATGATTGATAGGACGTTTGTCATGAGTGTAAATGTTAAGTCTTTTCACTAGTAGAGGCGGCTCTGTTAATCAATAAATGTATAACAAGCTAGGTGCGGCTGATGCCTACAATTTGACATGTAACTCAACCAGATGAGGCCACGTGTACCCCGAACCAAAGGTCACGATCTAACTAGTGAAACTATAAATACTCCCTCATGTACCTCATACAAGGGCTAATGTAAGAATCAATACAAGAAACCATAATTTACTCAATTCTCTCTCTTTCTTATTATCTTGCAACATAAACGAGTTCATATATTTTTAGATACACGTTAGCAAACATCGATTGGTAATTATTGTACAATCGGTCTACGATCATTCCTTCAGATTTCGAACGTTCTCGTCTCTCATGGTTGAGCTACTCCCATGCCCTTGATCTGTCCTTTTTAGACTGTCCACGTGTCTTTGCTTGTTGGACTTCCGCTCACGTGTATGTGGGTGGGTCCGGTATCTGTCGGCAACATTTATTGGGGTCAATAGTGGACAATAGAAAAGTAATTACAAATCTATAGAGGACAATACTTGGGAAATAGTAGGCAAATCGAAGTACTTAATCAAAAAAACACTGTAACTATTGAGATCATGATATAGTGCTCGGCCTTAACTATTGCAATAGTCCAATGCTTGTGCTAAATATAAAGCCATCCTCAACCTCATTGCCCATCTCATTGGTTGGTTAATGGGCGAATCAATCAAAACAATATCAGATACAAAAACTAAATCTTCAGACAAGAAGAGTCATTGAAAGTAAAATGAGAAGATAGACCACTTCATTTTGATCTCAAATTAATCTCTAACAAATAAATAAGGTATAAAGAAATAGATGAAGACGATTCAAGTATTGATCCAATTCAATGCAGAATACACCTGTGCAGTTCAGTTGATAAATCAGGCACATTTTTCCATCAGAACAACGGAACCCTTTACTTTCTCTATAAAATTCTCTTGCATAATATATATAAAGTCGTTGGTATGTTCAATACATTAAAACTACTCCTTGAACCATTAAGTTTTATCAACATGGTTTCTCTAAGTAATCACAATCTCGAGAGCATAGGAGTTTCTAGTATCTTTAAGCATGAACAGCCTAAATATTAGCTTCTTTTCCACTCTGAGACTAAGCCTGGCAAGTTTAATGGCCTTCTCGCATTTGCTTGCCCTTGCCTACTGTTGTATTGGATTATAAGCTATAACTGCTTCATTTTTTCGATCTATGGAAAATGTCGTTAATGCCAAAAAAGTCAAACATGAGAAAGTGTGGAACTATACCGTAGCAGAGCATTTGGGACTAGCTTTCCCCATATCTCTTTGACCACAATTGATGTAATCACGAATCTTAGGTTTGTTTTGCATTCATTTAAAAGGATAACTTTATACTTTTACGCCATATTGTCTAGCCAGGCCTATTATATTATTTACATATTTGTTTCATTCTGTTTCGCCTTTGATCTAACATTCCGATCTTGTGAACTTCAAAATTCACATTTCCATGCAGAACGAAAAATTAGTTCTAATTCATTTGCTACTTATACACTTAACTCATATCAATATTAATGACGCTAACATTACAATCAATATGATACAATCCATGCATTACACAGGCAAGAAACTAGTTTCAATATATATATATATATTGCAAATATTGCAAAGTCACAATTATTTTCCTATTTTATTCTTTTATTTCATTTTATGTACACGACGCCTTGTGTTTGTTTACTGAAGCAAACTTCAATTCACTAATTTTCATCGAAGCTAGGTTATTGCATTCGTGCTAGTCAGGTTCTTTTAAAAAAGAAACCAAATTGTTTGGACTAATGTAAAGCAAAATCAAGTCCCTGAAATTGCAAGTACATAGACAAGAATTAAGTCATCAAGCAACAAACTGCACTGGACAACAGAGAATAGTCGAAGAAAGGAATACTAAATTTATATAAACTATTTCTGTACAACTTCTGTAACCATACACTGTTTACTATCTCGAATGTTTTGTGTAATATTAGTTTAGCATACAAATGTTTGTTCTGATACTGTACTTATATTTGAGCAGTCCAGTTATGTAGAGGCTACCCCCGGTTGACGACTTGCTTCCTCTTTTTGATATCCCTGCATAATATTAATATTTATTGTAAGATAGAAATCGAAATCAGCGCAGCGAGGAAGCAAGAAAGACGTGGATGAAAATAACAACATACAGGCAGCGAGGCATATGGCAATTGGAGTCTTTGCATTCCTCTGAGTGCAAAAGCAGCAGATACCAGATTCTCTTACACTTTTTACAATTGCCGGCTAATCGAATTTCACACTCGCACGAGTGGCGAAAAAGCCATTTGATATGAACGCAATTACGACGTGAACAAGGGTTGTCTCTTGTTGCTTGACACTGATTAGCGTGCTCTAGAAGATCCAACATTTCTTTTTTCTGCATCAAAAGTTTTATCATATTCATTTTTGTAATCTTATTAACCAAGTATATGATAGATATCTACCATACCTTAAATGCTTTGCGATTCTCGAGTTCTCGTTTATTCTTTGTTTCGCTGTAAGCTTCCAGCACATGCGGAATTAGCGGGTGGACATGACAGCCTTCACCTTCTTTTGAATAGCACATAGAGCAAACATCGAGTCCTGGACAAATCTCACAGCGCCATTCCAACACGACGTCATTGTGACAAAGGCTGCAGGTTCTCTGCTTGGTTAATGTGGTCATCTTGTGGAGATGATACAGGATCATCATAGATGAATGTTTTGCACGGCGAAGTGTATCAAATTGATAATTATTTTCCTCACAAAAGCTCAAGAAAGAGCGTCTGTCGGTAAAGATATCATTATCTAAAATGACATCTTTATCCTCCGTGTCCACAAGTACGTCATTCACCAAAATCTGGAGAAGGAATAGCACCCCAAGAAGAATGAATTTGAAGTGGTGAATTGTTTTCAAAACAATGAAATTTGTCTGCAATACACTTTGAAGATTTGGAATTTACCTGGGACAGTAGATGTTTTTCTCCACTGATGGAAGTGTGTGTTTTCAACTCAGTAGGACTTTTTACTTCAAGGCATCTGAGATAGAAACAAAAGAGTAAGAATATAGAATCTACTTTCAGAAATTTCTTCATCAAATCAATGAAAGGTCATTACACAAATCCTTCGAGACGCAAAGGTTGTGTTACACAGAGAATATGCATTGGGAGAGCACAAATCCTAATTTGATAACAATTTTTGTTATTATCTTGACTGAACATGAGACACCTCTGAACTAAATGATACTTTGTTTCCAGAGGTAATGTCCTGTTTTCCCACCACACAGAAGACTGACAACAATAGGTTTGGCGTTATAAATTGCAATTTCTCCGAAAAACCATCCCCAAATAAATGAAAAAGCGCATTTAGTGCTATCAAAATTGTAATATTGATTACAGAATTTTATCTTATAATGATTCTTACCTATCATTTGCAGAGGAATAAATACAAGGTAGATTCCAACTTATGTGACAAGTAATAAATCTACAAACTGTAGAAATACATAACATTTCAACCTTTCTATTCATGTGCCACAGACCCTACAATTCTTCCCCTGGTTCGGAATGATTTTATTTTTAATTTCCCAATAAATCTATAGTGCATGTTGGGGTATCTTGGTATGGGCCTACTGGTTTCACTGGCCTTGATCGTTATTACTTCTTCCCCATAAAAAGTCTCACAATGTGAAGTTTGATTTAACTTTCCAAAGCATTCATTATGTATAGATTCTCAATCCACCAAATGAAGATAGTGTACACCTTGAAAAGATACACAAACTGAAAGCTACAAGATTTTCAGCTAAAGGATTAAGAAAGGAAAGAGCTTCCAACTGGTCAGTAGGACATATTTATAGACACATGATTGTAGAAAAAGCTAATTTAAGTATTTACTGCTTTAGCATGAATGGTTTTATTTTTAAGATCTTCGTAATAATATGACATGATTCAAGAGGAAGGCTAATATTTCCCAATTCCCGAGGAAAGTATATTGGTAAACAAATAGTTGTTACGTGAATCAATAAATGTCAGTCATGGTGCTGAAACAATTTATGTGAATGTAATGAAGCATTTAATCTCTTTAAGCATTAATACTTCCCTATTGTGACTAAGAATATGAAGCAATTCAAAAATATTATTAGCCATTGCACTAGCAGCATTTATTTTTATCTTATGTAGAGCTTGGTTACTATAAGACCCAAAAGAACAAAAACACAAATTGACAGGGGAACCAAAATAAAGAACAATGTTTCTAGCTAGAATGTCAATAATTGAAAATAGAAAGGCAAAGCACGACGTTGAAGATATAATCACCTTACACATAAATGAAATTTTTTGCATTGTTTACAAGCCCAACAACTTCCAGATAGTATCGCTTCGTGGCAGTTTGTACAAGTGAACTGCAAGTGGAGAACGATAAAGTCTTCCTTTGTAGGTAGGATGGTCTGCCCCACCTATCAACCAGGGTAAAACAGGAAAACACCTTGCATCAGTAGATGATACAACAGAAGACAAAAGTAATCAGTTTTTAACCTTTCTAATGGAGGCCCCTTAGAACATCAAAATTTTCAACTTAACCCAAAAATAAAGGGAAGAAAAATGACCAGTAGAATTTCTCAAGCTGAAAACAAATTCCGAGTATCAACTACAACAGTATCCATTTACATATTTAGCTTATACATATCTGTACATTAATCAATGTTTTTAAGTAGATTTGAATGTCTTCAATGGATAACAATGTTGTTGAAGAAATGATGCAAAAACTAAGCCCAAGATCAACAAGGTTACCTATAACCAAAGAATACGCGATGGAAAAGAACAAGAAAATAATATGACAAATATCCACGATCAGATATGAAATTTACCTTAAAATAATGTTTCTTTTGTTGAATTTGTTTTTAAGCTACATATAAAACTAACACACTACTCTTCGCGTGTTGACCGGGCAAGGTGGGTTAGATCCTGAATTTTCCATTCAATTTTCTGTGGAAATAATTCACAGAAATTCCTTCATTGAAACCTAAACAACTCAACTTTCTTCCTGTTTAGTGATGAATTTTTCCTTTCAATTAATTGACAAGGAGTTCAGCAAGGGGAGACCATATCATTCAACTCTAATGTTAACCAAGCTTCGTCCTGGTCTAATCTGACATCCATGTGTTTCCAGGCACTGGCTTTAAATAATGAGACCTCAGCACTTTCAAGCATAAAATTTACATACTTTACTTACTCTTAAAAAATAATACACCAACTCCAATAATGTAAATAACAATTATAAAGTATGTAAAGTCCAAGTTTACACATGAACTGTGAGATCAAGAATTCTCTACGAAATCCCTACCTTTTCCATCACCATCAAATCTTTTGTTACATCGGCTGAAAGATCACCATGTCCCATTGATTTTAAAGTTCTCCGTGTGATTAGCTTTTGCACCATCTTCTCAGATCCCCCTCCACTTCCTTTTCCAATATTTTGCATCACATCCTCAGCAGCAGTTGACCAATAGGCTCCATCAAAGTAAGGTAAGCGAGCCGCCGTTATCATGACATTGCATTCCACATTCGGCACAAAAAAGTGGTCATAAAAATTGGTGTGATCAACCACTACTTTCTTTTCTACTGCTTTTCTAATCATTGACTTATACCTGCACACAGAAAAATTCTCTGACAAACATGACAGCAAAATTTTAAAGACAAACAGGCAATTATTTGAATTAGTAGTCCAACTTTTATAATGAACTTATTCATGCTGACATCAGAGCACTTAGGAACACATATATATATTGGAAAGCCACCTAACCAAAAATATTGACAAAGTATAGCATGATGAATACTCCCTCCGTGTCATGTTATATTTTAACACTCCACACAAGAAAGAGAGGAAAGGGGGAATAAAGAAAGATATATACCAGTGACGCAGCTTATCTGACTTTGGTGTTTTCTGAGTATCTGGATGGCAATATAAAATGTAATCTTCCCCTTTTATAGGTGGGCATGCCCATATATAGCAAGTTGTAAAACCACATTTCTTGTAGTAATCAAGGTATGCAATCTGCAGTCACAGCAAATGAAAAGATAATAGCTCAGTCAAGTCAAATGTTCCATTAGCAACTCTAGTTGCCAAACAAAGAGAGGAAAAAATAATGTAGTAGGAGACAGAGCAATTACCAATATCTCATGATATACAAAGGTACGTAGAGCCTCACCAGTAGCAGTTCTAATTTCAGGTCTAAAATACTTAACCGAATCAAGATACGAAATGTAGACGCAACGCTGATTGGGTGGTCTGCAATCTGATCCAAACTTCTGGACATACATAACAAAGAGACAAACATCTACACCTTCAATTTTTTGAAACAATAGGACCACCTACAATAAAAGGATTGATCCAATTTAACAAATAAAACATAAACGGAATATAAAGAAAGGAAAACAATTAGATAAAAAAGAAAAATAGTTTCAAAAAATAGTGAAAATCTGTATTGCATGAGTAATTTCCTCCCACTTTTATTCTATATGCCATACGAAACGTTCATTATGTAGGAATTGGTTCAAATAATTCAAATAATTAACCAAAAATTGGAAAATGAAAAGGTGTGTAAAAATGGAAAATTTCCCCAACACATTATATCATATTATAGCTCCATTCATTCACATAGGCAAAGGTTATTCAAGCAATATCAAGCATGAAGTCCAAAGTAAAGGGGAAAGAAGTGGGGGAGGAAACCGTATCAATTCAATAGACAACTGATGCCATCCAGAAGTCACAGTACCACTCCTATGAACAACAACCTCTTTAAGTCTACACAAGATATATATCCTAAATACTGAAGTCATCATTCCCTTACTAGTATGATCACAAACAGACAGATGTCGAAGAAAAAGAAAAATGTTAATTAACTAATCAACCAAAATTTTTGGAAGGAGTGCTAATTTCGTTTTGGAATCTAGAGCCCCACTATATCTTACCTCAGACTTATATGGAAACTCCGCTGGATAGCGTTGACCATGGAAAATATCTAGAAATTGCTGCTTTACTTTTAATCGATTGCTAACAGCTAAAACCACTCTAACCACAAGATCTGCTGCTCCAGGTACCTGCGAGAAGCAAAAAACGTTTTAGATAAACAAATATATCTGGGAAATACACATGGGGGAACTTTAGCAGAGAAGAGCAGCTTTATGATCCAGCTAAAGATCTGTATAGAACCATCAAGTAAGAAAATATTAATAGAATGACAGAAGTGTAATAAGTTGTAACATAAATACACGGATACTATTGTGAAATGTACAGATGGAAACTTAAACATATGCTAGCAGCTTTGATGAACCAATTTTAGATATCTACAACATTTTCAAATAAGTATATTTTTTTAGGGACGCTCTTTTCTGTTGCTTTCATAAGCAGAAAAATATAAATAGAGATAAACAAGTTTTCATTCCAACAATGTGAATAAGTAATTGATGGTTTGTTAAATATAATCATACCTAACAACGAAACACAGTTAGTACCTGGTATGTGTAACTAATGTTGCAAATGATTTTAAACGCACTTGCAAAACTATTTAGGCTACAAGAAGTCAAGGCTTGTTATTTTTTTTTTTTTTATAGGTAATGAGAAAATTTTATTCCTTAAAAGAGAGTACACGGGAGGTATACAATTACTTTAAGCATGAAAGGAACAACATGGAATTAAGCAACCCTACGACAGGATTTTTAGCCACTGCATTAAACCAAGTATACAAAGTCAAGTAAAATAATTCTCCTATCTGCTCTGTTATCTTTGTTTGGTCTTCGAAACATCAATCGTTCCGTTCTCTCCATATGCACCATACAATGCATCCTGGGATAAGATTTCAAAGAAGTTTGCTATCCTTATCACGAAATATTCTCCTCCATACCCGCATCACGTCTTCTATACGCCTAGGTAGCACCCAATCCATTGTTTGAGAAGCCAAAATACTGTTCCAAAGCCAACGTACACCATCACAATGAATGAATAAATGATCAATTGTCTCTCCATCCTTCTTGCACATATAGTACTACTCGGTTACATAAAATCCTTTTCGTCGAAGATTATCCACTGTTGACACCTGCCCCCTCATAACTGTCCATAATAGAAATACTACCAGTGGAGGCAATTTACTTTGCCACACCATTTTCCAAGGTAATGAACTCTTAACAAATCCCAAAAGGGATTGAAAGTATGAGCAGACTGAAAAAATACCATCTCGAGCCAACCTCCACCTGCTTTAATCACCCTCTTCTACCCGAATTTGTACCTCATGCAGAGCGGTAAAAAACAACGAATAATCTTCCAATTCCCAATCTTGTAAATCCCTCCCAAAAGTAATATTCCAACTATAGCCCCCATTATGAATGTCTAACACATCACCCACCATAGCAGCAGGCTCTAACGCAATGAGGTACAATGAAGGAAATCCCTCCTTTAACGGTTGATCACCACACCAACTATCATCCCAAAATCTAATATCAGTGTCATTTCCCACCACAAAATTCAATTTGTCCCTAAAATCACTCCATCCCCGTCCGATATACCTCCACAAGCTCACCTCATAGGAGTCACAACCCTCAACCGTACACCAACCCCCTCCATCACACCATACTTTGCCCCAATGATTTCTCTCCAAAAGCTCTCTCTCTCCACTCCAAATCGCCACAACCACTTGCCCAATAAAGCCTTATTAAACAAAACAAGGCTCCTCACTCCAAGCCCCCCATCCTCATAGGCAAACAAATAGTACCCCAATTAACCAAATGCATTTTCCTCTCCTCCCCTAACCCTGCCCACAAGAATCGTCTTTGAAGTCTCTGTAATCTATTTGCCACTGCAACCGGAATAGGAAACAATGACAAAAAGTAAGTGGGGAAATTTGAGAGAGTGAATTTAATAAGAGTAAGTCGGCCTCAATTAGAAAGATACATACGCTTTCACCCTCACCTCCTCTCCATTCTTTCCATAATACCATTTCAAATATGTGTACTTTTAAACCGTGCTCCTAGTGGGAGCCCTAAATATGACATGGGCAATTGTGCAATCCTACATCTCAATATGTCAGCCAACTCCTCCACGTTAGTGAACTCCCCTACTGGAATAACCTCAAATTTCCCCAAATTGATTTTTAATCCAGACACCGCTTCAAAACATAAGAGCAAACGACGCAGGTTCCTGAATTGTTCATCATCCGCATCACATAAGATCAACGTATCATCTGCAAATAGCAAATGATACACCTGCAATTGGCCAACCATAAAGCCCCTTACCAAACCCTCTCCCACGGCTCTTTCAAACATCCTACTGAAAGCCTCCATCACAATAACAAATAGCAATGGGGATAGTGGATCTCGTTGCCACAATCCTCTACTACTCTGAAAATAACCCTTCGACATTCCGTTGACCATAACTGAGAACGAAACAGTAAAAATACAGAACCGAATCCATTTACACCACTTATCCCGAAAGCCGCACCGCCTGAGCATATACAAAAGGAACCCCCAGTTCACATGATTATATGTCTTCTGAATATCGAGCTTACATAGCATCTCGAGAATCCCCAAACGCAATCTTGAATCAATGCATTCATTCGCTATAAGCACAGAGTCCAAAATCTGGCGACCTTTTACGAAAGCATTCTGAAACTTGGACACTACTTTCCCGAGCACCTCCTTTAATCTGTTCGTCAGGACTTTCGCAATAATCTTATACACCCCACAGAGAAAGCCCTTAATGTTGGTCGCTCCCGATTTCTTAGGGATCAGCACAACAAATGTAGCATTAGAACTTTTCAGGAACCTGCTACGTTCAAAAAAATATGTAAACACATCCAAAATTTCCGATCGCATCACCTCCCAACAAGCCTTGTAAAATGAGAAAGCAAAATCGTCCGGTCCAGGGGCCTTATCCTCATTCATGCTAAACACTACCTTCTTGATTTCATCCTCCTCAAAAGGTCGCTCTAACCAACCGACATCATCCTCCGTGATAGTAGAAAAATTCAATCCTTCCAACTCTGGCCTCCACTCAAACTGCGCCCGATATAGATTCTGATAGAAATTCACCAGTTGGTTTCCAATTTCGAGTGGTTTTTCATAAGTTATTCCATCCACTTCCAACATTGTGATAGAATTTTTGCGCCTATTAGAATCGGCGATCCTGTGAAAAAACTCAGTACATTTATCTCCTTCTTTCAACCAATTGACCCTAAATTTCTAACTCCAAGCAATCTCCTCCATCTCCACCAACCTCTTCAATTCTTCCCTTAATGCTCTACATTTCTCCTTCTCCTCCCCAGCCAACCTTCGACTCTCCTCCCACCTATCCAACTCATCTATCTCCGATTATAGATAATATATTGAAGAATTATCAATATTAGTCACTTATTTTATAATAAAAAAATTAGGATTAATTAGAGTGAATTCCTTAAATTTGATTTTTTTTCCCCTATGAAGTACAACATCGGAAATTTTCCATTCTATTAGTTAGGTGATTTTCCATTTCTCACTAAAGATTTTTTTTTTTTTTCCCAAGTAGTAAAAAGACATTGTTCTTTTTCACCCCACATACTATAGAATATTGCATTGAATTGATTGATATAGGGTATTCTATCTAAAATTTTCTCACTGCCCTCTTGCTCTTCTACTTCTCTTCTCCCTCTCTCCTCTAGTCTCCCTTTTCTTCTCCTCTATCATATGTTTTTATGTACTGTGTTGCATCATTTGGTATCAAACCTTAATTAAATAAAAAGTAAAAAAGGAAAGAAAAATTGCAGGTATCGTGGTTGATATTTCACAAGGATAAAATTGGGCGCTAAGGTGTTCTCTACTTGTGAGGCGATGTAAACCCTCAAGGCATTTTGAGATGTATGGGGAAAAAGGGAAGAAGCAACCTATAATAAGTTATAAACAACCTTAACTTGGAAGCAAAAATAAAATAATTCGACGAAGTAAACAATAAATTCTAAGAGATCGCACAACAAATTATAAATAAAACTAAAAATAACTTGAAAAATCCTTCCATATTATCATTACTAATTGGATCTTCTAGATAATCATTACATTTAGTCACCTTACTCTTCCTAATCACTATCAATTTCTTCCCATTGCTTTTCCTAGCCCTTCAGTTACAGTGGCACCTTCGCCTTTCGCTTTCCCGTTTATTATGGAGTACAAAGAACTGAATCGAAATTACAAAGCAAAAAATAATGTAATATGCAACAGAATGCTAAATCCAAAATGTTTAAACATAAGTGAGATTAAAGAACTTAAAATAAGCATATACTTAGGAGAACTTTTTTGCAAGACTACTTTGCAAGTTCGAGACTAAAGAACCCTTCGCACATAAGTAGATAAAGGAAGGGGATGGATACGTTGGTTAAACAAGCGTCCCACGATGGTACACCACATAGGTTCTAGATTGGAGGTAGTCTAATAGGAGATCCACTTCTCCTTATCTTTTGGATTAGGAATGAATGTCTACATACAATGTGTAAACCCAACTAAATTAGGGTGATTGGAAAAGATGGAATCTTAATGAAAACGAGAGTTCAAGAAAATCTCTATGCAATTGAAACTCCCATTTTTCATCTATAATATACTTCAAATCTCCTTATACAACACTCATTCTCTAAATGAAATCCAGGGTAGAGAGACCATCCAAAGTTTTCATTGCCAGGAGGTATTCAAAATGGTGCAATGACTCTAAGTTCCTCAACCAATTCAGAGACAGAGCAATCAAAAAGTTTCACAAGACAAACCATGGGAAGAGGCATTCCAAAAGATTACAATGTCTACACTAGCTTCTATATGACAAAATTCATATGATGGAGGACCAATATAAATTCCCAAGCACAATCTATTTCCAAAACTGAAAAGATTGTGGGACAATTAGCCTGATCAGTCCAGTCCAGCATTTATGAGTGACTATTGAGAAAAGAAAGCTTTTGAGTCAACCACTTGCTAATCCCAAAGGATACATGAAGTTGGGATCAGTTCAGGCGCACAATAACTCGAGGCTAATTCCTTACAACTTTAAGAAGCATTGCAGATTTTGACAACCAAGTGGAGAATTTAGAAAGAAAAGAATTTCAAAATTCTTCTTTCTCACAAAAAGATTCAGAAGAAAGTAGTCCTACATCTTACATTCCTAAGGCTCGTCTTCTTCAGCGGTCGACAAAAGAGAAGCAAGGACATTTTTATTGTAACTTTATCCAACCTTAGCTTCTCTAATTCTTGGGCTGAATGAAAAGAAAATCAAGATACTTTTAGTGAAATCATATGTATGAATGGAACGATTAATTTGATTCAGTATCTCGTCTAATACTTCATGATGCAATTGAAACTTGACAATAAACAGACAAACATCAAAAATGAATTGTAAGAATTGTTGAGCAATTTTTATATGTCAAACAGATAAGAAAATGTCAATTATGAATTGCATATCAGTTTTTGCAACTTACCTCAGTAGGAGATATTCCAGATAATTTTGCCCTCTCTTTTCTCTCTCTGTCAAGGCTCTTGAAGAGTCTCAGCTCTATATGATCACTAAGCTTAGTTCTGGGAAGATCTTTTGCCCCCAGAGCAGTAGGTATGGACACATGTTCTTGAACTCCTATCTCAGCTAAGCGGCAAAAAGGACAAATATATTTTCTTTTCCCTTCCAAATCGCTTTTTGGATTATACAGAGCACATGTCTGATGTTGCCAGCATTCGCATTCGTCACATTGTACCCACTGAAAGCACACAAGAGTAAAGGGATAAGGTATTAAACTTTAAAATAAGATAAAATTTACAACCAAAGGCTCAAAGGGGACCAAGCAGACCGATTCTTCAATTCCTGCTGTATTTTTGTCCTTCTGCAGCTTCGTTTTGGAAAAAGACAGCCCTCTAAATGAGATTTTACCACCACGAGACTTCCGGAAACACAACGTGCAAAAACAGTATCGTGCGTCCATTTCATCCGCTGTCCAATAATAAGTCATATTGGACTTGATACAAGCTCCGCAATACGAACAATACATGGGTGGTGAAGTTAGCATAATCCTATCCCTGGCACATAACTGGCAGGTATTCTGACCTAGGGATTGGGCTCTTGTATTTTCTGTTGATCCCTTCATGATGCTCTAACAAAAAGAAAAACATCAGTAAACATCTACTTGGCATGTTTCGAAAAGAAAAGGCCACTAACATTTCCAAGAAAAGATTGCAGTGCACAAAAGACGGATACTAGATATTATCTCAACAGCAGATGCCCGAATCCAAGCAAAATTTCAAGAAAAAGAGATTAAATTTGGGCACATCTCACTGCCAATAACGGGAATATTTTATCATTTCTTTCACTAATCTCTCTCTCGTCTTGTTCAATACACTTAATTAATTATCTGATGCATTAAACATAATATGATAGGAAGAGCATGTAGAAGGAAAGCAGAAGCTATAGTCATAGAAAGTGGATAGTGTCAAGAGGATTGGTGCTTAAAATCTTCATACACTGCTTGCAATGAACATGGTTAAACACCATATGCATATGCATATATTGAAGTACAAAGAACGAGTTATGAACCACAACCCTGTACTGTCTCCAAAACACCAAAAATTACTGCATGACTAAACTTAAAGTGCAAAAATATCTACACTAGGAAGCCATCTTTACAAATCAATGGTATGGTAAGACCCAAAACTTCTGAAGTACATATATGATCTTAACTATAGTCCATACAGTGTATTTACTTTTCCTCATAATTCTACATTACATTTGCCTATGTACGACACAATTAACTACCATCTACCATCAAACAAATCCGCAAGCACGTGATCATTTACAACACATCTTATGATAGCGCAACCAAGAAGAAGACTTAATTCATAAGAAAGAATTTCAAGTTTAGGAAATCACAACCTAGTTTGGTTCGAGTTTCTGAGAACAAACAATCAAGATACATGGTCCCCAACAGAGATAAACAAAGATAACTTCTTAGAGTGCTCTAAAACTTTTGAGTCCATTAGTTTGTGTAGTTAAATCTTAGGCAATTAATTGAAGGAAAAAGACATTGTATATGTAACATATTTCATGTCTAGTGAGTTCAGAGAAATCAAAATATGGGAATATTAAGTAGAGATAAGTCCATTAGAGATGTTTTTTATTCCTCATTAATTATAAAATCAGGGAGATATAAAAGCTAAACTGGGTAAGAAAAATTATTTGACAAACCTGGCCAATGTTCTGGTTGAGACTACTCAAGTGTTCCTTTATTTGCTGTGCGTTGAAAAAATCAGTTAAAGAAACACCGCATCTTTTTGAATCCTGTGACTCCATCCGCAACATACAATAAGCTGCAGATTCAGCTGAAGAACAGTGCATATCTATTTTGGCGTAATTAGCCTTGTCCTTGATTTTGATATCTTCCTTAACATTAGTGCACTCCTCAGAAAGAACAGACTTACTGTCAGAACTTAAGCCTTCAGAAGTCAAAGTTACATCGGTTTTGACCTTGCTAGTGTATGTACCATCCATCACCGGATGTGACTCTATGGACATTAACAGTTCCTTGTTCGTCTGACTTGAATCTTGCTGATCATACATAGGACCTTCAGATGGCTTCCTCAATTCCGAATATACTACAGTTCTTCTGAAGCAGGCATTGGCACTCTCAAGTCTATTTTTATCTACAGCAATATTTACAGCTATTAGAGGGTCCTCCAGACTTCCACATGGTTGATCCACAGGAAGAGTAACTGCACCAAGAGCATTGACACGTTCAAATCTAATGTTATCTACAGAACCCTTCGCAGGTACCCCACCTTTTATAGGGTCTTCCGTGGAGCTTAACAGTTCATTTTTCATTACCAATTCCTCTTCCTCAAAATACATGAGACTTCCAAACCTCTTCCCCAAGAGTGGATGTCCTTTAGTTTTGCATGGTTGATTCACTGGAAAAGTCACTGCACTAAGAGGCCTGTTGTTGGACAGAATGCTGCTTTCAATCTTTGAACGTTTCAAAGGAGGTTGAATATCTTCAACACTGCAAGAACTCATCCAGTTAGAATCTCTAGCATGGAGATCTTCAGGCAGATCCCTTTTTGATTTTCCAGCTCCTGAGTGAGTTTCACCAGTAGGATACAACTCTCGAACAGGTCCACATATGCTACAGCCCGTATCATGACAGTCATCAAAATGGGATACCAGTATATGGTAAATTTCACACTCACATTTTTGGACATTACACACAGTCAAATGCAAATAATCCAAAAAGTTCTCTCGGGTTGTCCCCATATTCACCGGAATGCTTTTGTAGGTAGTATATAAGAGAAGAATATCTACCAAAGACAGAATTGATTGTTTAGGTTTGGCAGCTCCAACTGGACCAAAAGATAGTGCTGGACCTTCTAAAATATCATTATGAAAACAAGTTTCTTGTAGTTGAACTTCTTCTTGTTGAACCATACACGACTGTGTGGAGCACTCTATTTTTGTAGTGCAGCCATGTGTCTGGGCATTTGATGACTCGTTGAAATATGCAGGCTGCTGGTGACAATTATTTGATCCCAGTACCTGAAGCTCAGATTGCAATGGTTCGTCATGGCTGGATTTTGATATCCAGGCAGTCATGCTAGAAACTGTGCCAGAATCTCCCAGAATCCTTTCTGATAACTGTTGTGGGAGCCAAGTGCTGCATTTATCTAGCTCCACATTCTTCCCAAATGAAAATGGAGCATCCATGTGATATGCACTCAGATAGTTATCTGTAAGCCCTCCATCTTTCATCAGATAATTCTCTGAAAGCCCTCCCTCTTTTATCAGATTTGATTCCCCTGTTTAAAATAATCATTAGAGGGGTAAAAGGCCTGGTTCAAAATCATGTAACATGGATAGACAGAGAACCTTAGCTAACCATTACAATTGGATAACACATTATATAGAATAAAACACCAGAATCGATCTTAAGTTGAGTAAATTAGATCAACCTAGGACGATGATGAAATGCTCAAATAGAAAATTTCAAGAAAATAATGAAAGAATCAGACGTTGATCCATATTCTTAATTGCTTAAGCATACCAAGCACATAAAATACTGAATGTCAAATTTTTTACTTCAAAAATCGAATTATATATACGATTAACACATCAATTAATTCAATGATGCAAAAGAATCTAGGAATTTTAGGCATGGATTAAAAAATGAAATTACTCTTGCAAGACAATTAATCAAGAATCATTTGAAATAGAAAAAGTTCTAAGAAGAACTGATTAAAAGGAAATTATTCACTATTTATTTCACATGCTGTAAAGCATATAATTCAGTCAGGATAAACAATTATTGGAATAGTTCCCGAGTTTGAAATTTAGAGAACTAAGCATTAGCTTTCAGAGTAATACCCTGATTACCATATTTCTGCAGATAATAGTTCTGTGATGTTGACTCGGATGCCTCTAAACTACTACAGCAAAAAGCAGGTCCACCATCAAAAGATTCCTCAATGGAATGTGTCTCATTAGAATATCCTCCGATAGAGGAGATATGATCTGAAGAAGGATCAACATCGCCGACAACTTGCATTAGGTCCATGGGGAAGAACATATTCTTGCCATCAGAAGCAACTAGTTCCTGGTCATTACTACAAGATCCTGCATTAGAATTACCACGGAACGCTATTGTTAAGCTGCAGTGTTGAAAATTAAAAGTTAACATGATTTAGTTGAAGTTGAAAGACCTACTTTGAAAGCCATGAGAATCATTGATGCCATATGTTCTGGTCGTACCACAGACATTACCTGATGGCGCTGAGTAATCAAACCCAGGGTAAGGTGGATTTGAGTTGTAAGAACTAGGTGAAACATGCAAGCCTGGTGTTGTTCTGAGAATAGGTATCTGGGAGGAAACAAGAAAGGAAGATGCTTCATGATGCACATTATTATCCCCAATTTCATGCTGGATTAGGTTTTCCAAGTTACAGGATTGCATGTCCTGGTCGGGGCAGTCCTAAAAGAATTAGAAAAGGTATGAGCTCAAGTATATGGCACGTATATCAAAGACCCAAAAAAGAATTCCAGTCAATTTATTCCTCTAGAAACATTGTTTGGCAGAAAGAATTCTATTTATCTGAAAAGCATGCAACTTATCATCCACATCTCACACTGATATAATCCAACATGACTAACTATGATAAAAGCTAGAAAATTCTACAAAAAATGAAACCAGATTACATCCATACAGAAAAAGATATTGAATCGAAATAATGACTAGAAGAAAAGTAAATTGCTGATCAACTGTCTAGAGGATACCTCGAAAGCAGAAACCCCAAATAGCTGTCGTTCCATGTCAGTTACAGAATCTGATATCTGTTTTCTTGATCCTGAATATATTTTCTGCTGGAGGTTTTCCTCACTGCAGAAGGATGTGAGACAAATATTACATATTTTAAAACCAGAATGGATTGCTACAGGCACGATAATTAAACTTGAAGCAATGTCACCAATAACTTAGCTCACAACTTTGGAAACTTACATCATATTACTTGAAAAATCATTGATGTGAGAAGAGTAGCAGCCCCAATCACTTTGCCATTGGTTGTTATGGTTTGAGCCAATGTTGCACATTTGTCGTAGGCTTGAAAACTGTTCAATGGAACTTCTTATTCCACGATTGAACACTGGATCATAATCCATCTTACTGTATCCTGCAAAGGTTGGGAGGAAAAAATTGAAGCACGTGATGAGAAAAAAAATAATGTTAATTTGAGATTCTGACCAGTGAATGTTATCCTGATGGCAGCCTCATGCTGCATAATCAATGAGGTCAGAACTGAAATTGCAAATTATAAAAAATTTTATTTTCAAATGTTCTAGTCAGAATTTGGGCCGTCTATATGGATGTATAATATTAATATAACATAGCTCGGACAAAGATGCATGAAAGACATTACGAACGATTGTCACAGACATATATAACACTTCATAGATCCGTGTAAAGTTCATAATTTACTGGATTTCTGGACTTCCAATTAGGAAAACATAATACAGTAAGAGATTTGAAAATTAAGACTATTGTTTCTTCTCAGTTCGTATTGAAGACATCACATCCGTTACTAATTCAATAGTGCCATACAACATGGTCTAACAAAAGTACTATAGAACTTGCCAATTGCCCATTTAACTTGGCAAGTATTTCTAGTCACATACAATCGGAGTAGTACTTCTCAAATTTGATCAACCTACTGTGGCTAAATGGACATTCAATGTAGTCCTAGTTCTACTTCACTTTAAATAATATGAAGCATGAATACGAACACAACACTGACACATAACTTTCGAGTAAGCAGGACACGCACACTGGGGCCCAAGCCAAATAAAAAGAATAATTTATGTATGTTAAACTAATTTTTTTAATAAATTAATACTCTTTTAGATATGAAGACAGAATGACAAAAGGGATAGGACTAAAACTTCTGTGGCACCCCTTAGCTGACGCAACTCCAGAAGGAGAGAGAAAATAAAAGAAGAGAAGATATGATGAATAAAATATTTATGGTATGCGGTAACAAAAACAATTTTATCTCAACAACAATTAAATGTAAAACTCATAGATATATATGTTTCACCAATCTAACTAGCAATGTGGACCCAAAATATGTTTGATTATTAACAATGTAATCTTTCTGTTTTGTTATGGTTATTGTTGACACAATTAACTGACAAATCAAATTATGTAAAAACTCGGAAAATATAAAGAGATGTCAACAAAATTTACGATGGAAACTTGAAGTAAAATAGGACTTAATGGATGGGGCATATTTTTAATAATGGAATACATATTTCATTCCTCATTTAGTTATGAGAGGGTCTTTTATAAAAGAAATGTCAAAGAAAAATTTTATTTTTCATNTCCCCCCCCCCCCCCCCCCCAAAATATTAATGACCGAAAACTGTCGTATTACATGTAAAATTAATTTATTGGCACGCAACCTTAATTATTTTCATCAATTATGGCTTCCTGAACCATATACGATAAAGTGGTTAATATCAAGATCAAAATCTCATTAAGAAAAGAAATTCAAGATTTCAATGTTTTTGCAAAACTTCACTTCAATTTATCAAAACCCACATCACAAATTGTCCAAAATCTAACAAACGCAATTCAAATTCTTTTTTTTAAGTTCTATTTTCTTCCAATCGAGAACAGAACTTTCTTTACGTCGAAACAAAGCCCACATCAGATATAGAGGCTTCATTAACAATACAATAACTCCAAAGACAATGATCAAACAATCCTAGGGCTTATTCAATGATTTCGATCTAAATTCTAATACACCAACATGCATGCAAAGATTGTTACATAGGTAACTATATGCATGTATATACAGAAAGAAAAAATAAATAAATAAATAAAAATAAAAAATTGGATGAAAGAGAAAAGCGGACGCACCTATTTAGGGTTTTTTTTTATTAAAAAATTGGTGTTGGCGTTGAAATAAGGAGCCAAACCCTAAAAATTAGAAGGTGTAAGATAATATTCAATATAGAGAGAAAAAAGTCTTGTATGACCGTTCTTCTCCTGTTGTATGTATTGTCTGATATATGTAGTAGTGTACGTTGTGCGCGTTTTGGGAGATCTTGTGGGACCTTTAGCGACGTCGTTTTCGAGGAGACCTGCCCTGTCCGACGTCGTTGGTAGATTTGTAGGGCAAGGCAACACGTGCTTAAACCCACCTGGCACGATATTCAATTAAATAAATTTCAAACATCGTACTTGTGAAAAACAAATAAACTTATTCAGATAGTCGAGGTCTAATATTAGGAATTAAGGTCAGGGGCGAAAAGGACAAACTAGTCCCGTGTAAGTTGGAAAAAAAAAAAAATCATCAAAATTATAGGAATTTGATTTTCACTTAATTGGCCAAAAATACATCTTTAAGTATTTGTACTTTGAAATTCGAATTTTACTTTTACTTTCGTATCAAACAATCAAAGTAAATAACGAATTCCTCGAATGCTATCAAACGGACCCTAAGAGTAAATATCATAGAAACCCTTTGGTTCTAGTCTTAAGAATTGTATTGTAAACAGAAATTTTCAAAAAATTATGTTTGCGTAGTAGTAGTCATATTAGAATTGAACTTTATTATAAATAAAACAGAAAATAATATACATATTTATTGATGAGAAAGTCGTAACTTTTACTTTTAATATCTAGTCAAACCTACATTATTGAAACTTTAAATTTTGGATAATGCTCCTCTACCAAGCCTGTAAAGTTAAAGGCCTGGTAGAGGTCCTCCCCTCTCATTTCTCTCACCTCAGGTGGGTCTCCCATGTTAAAAAAATCCACTCCTGCCTCCACCCCCATCCCTAATGTGAGAGAGCTGCATTATCAGGCCTTTGCAGGCCTGGTAGTGTAGCATGATCCTTAAATTTTTATCTTATCTGTTCGTCCCTAGTTCTCCCACAACCAACTTATGTATTTCACAAGACAACGGGAGAAATGCAAGAAGAATCATATAGTGAAAGAATCGAATATTATTAAAGTATTAATATCATATAAGTTTAATTGTCAATATTATGTCGTAGTGTCATACTAGTACCACAATGATAAGTGTAGTTTTACACTTATTTAGGGCCCTAAAAATGATTATGGCTCTGTTTGAGTCCTATTTTTACCTCATTAAAATAAAAAAATATAATCGTTATCCATCACTTCAAGCCACCATTTTTGAATTTCTATCTCTTGTGTGGAGTTCATAAAGGCTCTATTTTTCATTCTCATTCTATAAATAATATGGCTCAAACGGGCTCTATATTTGTTATTCTTTTGACGAATTAGTGCCTAATTTATTATTTATTGCTTTTATTAAAAAAAAAACTCATGTTTCGACGAAGAATTGGTAGAAAAAATGGAAAATAGCTAAAATGAAGCAAATCTAAAATTCGGGGACTAAAGTTTAAATATTCAAATGTTATTCCGAACCTCACGATAGGATTAGAGAGTGCTAGAAGTCAATTGGATGAAAAAATAAGTCGAAGGGATGAAATATAGTCAAAGCATTATCACACATCAACTTTTAGCCGGAAAAGTTATGCTTGAGATTTCTAAACTCTATTGAGACCCAATTTTGGCATAGCAAACTTTCGAATTGGAAAAATGATATCTCTAAAAGAATTGTATCCCTTGGAATTAGCTTTCCAACGCACTTTGAATCACCTCAATCAGATAACAGAAGAGAAAGTTATGACAAAAATACTAAAAATTGTTTGACTGTCAAAATTAGGGGAGGCGCACGCTCCAACCAAAAATGGGGTGATTGAGGCGTCACAAACCAGCCAGGTGCACGCCACAGTACAAAATGAAAAAAAAAAATTGATTTTCCTTATTGTTGTTTTGGTAACAATTCAATGCAATCTTTTTTATATCCTTTAAATATCAAAACTCGACCTGAAGGTGGGGAACCTCCATTCGACTTAAATTTCATCATATTCTACATATTTTGGAGGTGAAAATCCAGTTATAACAAAAATACTAAAAATTGTTTGACTGTCAAAATTAGGGGAGGCGCACGCTCCAACCAAAAATGGGGTGATTGAGGCGTCACAAACCAGCCAGGTGCACGCCACAGTACAAAATGAAAAAAAAAAATTGATTTTCCTTATTGTTGTTTTGGTAACAATTCAATGCAATCTTTTTTATATCCTTTAAATATCAAAACTCGACCTGAAGGTGGGGAACCTCCATTCGACTTAAATTTCATCATATTCTACATATTTTGGAGGTGAAAATCCAGTCTATGCATCAATTCAAGGCTAATCATACAAGGATTTTGAAGATTCATAGCCCGACTTTAAGATTTGAGCCAAGAATGTAGATTTCTCCTACTTTTTCAATCTTTCATATTTTCAAGTAATATTTTTCCAATTATTCTAGTATACTCTAATCAAAAGAATGTTAGGCTAAGTTTTTCATTGTATTGGATGAATGATGAACCCTATTATTTGTTTATTTTAATTGAAGACAATTAGTTTAATATTCTTGATTTTTCTTCATTGGTTTTGCATTCTCATTGAATTATTTGATTGTTTGATCATCAATTAAATAGTAAGTTACTCATTGTAATATAAGAATACTCACAATAAATCTAGCACATGACAAAATCAACAAACGGACAATATGTATTAGGAATAATATTTATGCCATGTGCAATCACGTGTTATAAATCCTGTTAATCACTTAATGTTTTTCATATGAATTCGGATTAAGAATAGGATCAGGTCGTATTGAACATAAATTTAATATATCTTAAAAAATAATATTAAATAAAAGTGGATTATCAATTGTTTTGAATGCATGAATTTTCTAGATTATGAATTAAGAATTGAAATAGATGGCAATAGGAGGATTCACAATTTCAATACAAACATTCACATATTGATAAATGCTTTACTTGCTTTCTTAGTTTACGATTAATATAGAAAACATACAAACCCTCTTTTTTTATGATACATGACTTCGAATTTGATAAAAGTTTATGAATTAAATATTAGACATTATTCTTCATTGGAACGATAAACTCGAAACTCATTAATTTCTATTACTTGTCAACGATTCCGTACGTTTGCAGATTTTTTACGAACATGCAGCCTTTATTATTAAGTTTGATTTGAATTTTCTGTAATCTAATATGAACAAAAAACTGAAAAAGAGATGATGTCAATTAAGTCGATAATCCTATCAAAGCCCCTCAGCGGCCCACAAAGTCAGGTAACTTGACTTGCTATGTTTATTGTTGTGTTAATTATGGTCAATGGAATCTTGAGACTTGAGTGATTACTTCGATGACTAGAAATTATTTTTCTTGCTGTAATAATCACACTAATTTCTAACTTCAAATTCTACATAGCATCGTTAAGTATCAACATGTCATCAAATGGCACTATTTTTTATTTTAAATCAGCAAAATTCATTGTTAAAAAATGATTTTACCATATGATTTAAGTGCAAAATTTTGATTAAAACTAAAGCCGCATTATTTTCACATGCAAGCTTACTTTATCTAAATTCCTAACTCCCAACTTTGCTGATTTGACATAATAAATAACATTTAGTGATGACAAGGGGGCGGATTTGGAGCGACGACTTGCCCCCGTTTGCCGTCCCATTTATTTTTTATTTTTTCTCTTCACGCATCAAGGCATCCCCATCCCCGCCCCCGCTCCCGCCAAGGAGTTACACCCCGCCAACCCATCGGGATGGTTTTTTCCGTCCCATTCAGGGCTGAGCCCCAGTGGAGCAGGACAAGTTGCCATTCCTAACCCCATTTTGTGAAGTGTAAACGCTTAAGCGACACGATGAATGTTGACGCTTACCAGTACCATAAAATATTAATTCCAGTAAACATTAGTGTGACTACTCAATTTATGTGGCCATTAACTTAATTTGCCCTTTTATTTTTTACTTAAAATTGTTGGAACTCCTTATAGCTTTGATGGTGGAAATTTTAAAGAAGACGACAACCCAGTGACTTTGAAAAAAACACCTTTTAAAAAGGTTTAAAAAGAGAGAATCGACCGTTATCACTATAGCAAGGCAGAAAAGGTAACCCAAAATTTGCAAAAATAAAGAATTTGTGATCACTTCAACTATTGCTAAGAATATGACGCATTACCACATTTGTTAATGAAAATTAAGCCAATCGAGCTTAACACCATATAATACAATTGAAGTCATGTCTAAAGTACCATGAAAATATCATGACAAATTAAATAATACACAACAAAGCCTGTCTAATTCATTATCTGTTTCTGTAAAAATAGGTCTGCTTTATTTATGCCACACTACTGTTTCAAATCAATAGTATCAAAACACAAACCAAAACTCTAAAAACTAAGTGGAAGGACACTACCACTCAGGTAAAGTTAAGAAATAGAAAACTTCAATGACCTCAACATCGCCCTCTGAACGATGAGTTCCCATGGGATTGACTGATTAATCGTATAAACAGTTCTGAATAATCAAGATTTACATGTCTCAAGGGGAAAGACATGCATATGTTGTCATCAACTTCCTTCTCTCTCCATGCTTCTTACCTAAACCACCATTTCTGAACAGCACTAACTGGAGTGTTCAGGAAAGGCGCATAGCGATAGATTAGTGGATTTAATGTCCTCCCGATCCTGGCCCATGCACTTTGATGGTAACCGGCAGTTGCAGGGGCCTGGTACATAAGCTTTAAAAGCTGCCAGAGGGAAAAAATGTTTACATACCATAAGAATACTAACTTTAAGTCTTTAACAATCTACAAAAGCAAATTTTTTCTCGAGAACCATCAAAATTTAATAACAAAAATATCTAGACCAGTCTTACAGGCACCAAGTGCACATGAACGACATGGAGGGCTAAGTTCACAAGTAAAAGTTACTTTTGAGGCATGACTATTTTCTTACTTTCCATGTAACAAGAGTTGCTTATTTAGAAAATAAGTCTTACCTTACTAGTAATTACTTCCAGCCCAGTGCAGTAAAAAATAATAAATAATAAAAAATCTAAAACTTGTTTACTTATAAGCAAAAATCTTTATCTTACATGCTACCGAGTTTTACATTTTCAAAGAAGAACATTTGGATGTTGTGAAGTTCCCTATTAGACAAAATGAGAGGGCCATTATAGACCAACATTATATAGAGAGAACAGAGTCAGATGTTCTTATAAGTTATAAGATCATCAGAACTGCTTCACCAGAGGACCAGGTACATGTTAGACCTAGTTATCTAGCCAGCAATGGCATAACTGGCATCATCATAGAAGAATCAGAATGTCTCCCCAAGAAGCAGAAAATAGGGGAAATTTTTTTCTTGAATTCTGCAGTTGGTCATTTCAGTTAACAAGCGTGAACATAAATTTCTAGACAACTAAAGAAATGAAGCAATGTAAAATTAAAAATTCCGTATTCAAGTATAAAAGGAGAAGCGATACACACCTGCCAATACATAAATGCTTGTACAATGTTGCGCTGCCACCTGTATGGTTAAGAAATAAATTGAGGAGATAACCTTAACAATATAGGTACGCATTTTTCTTTTTAATTTTTTTTTTTTTAACAAGAATCAGAAGTTCCAAAACAAAAATCATCAAACCCAGAAAAAAAGTACAGGGAAGCAAAGATACTGACGAGAAAAGAGAGAGAATCAGAAGAAATCCAAGTCCAATCTCAGCTTGTGAAGACAGAATGCCAAGTGTTGTTGTGTTTGAATCAACCCAAACACAGGCCTCGTCCAGGTATTTCCTGCAGAATGACAGAATTAGCAATTAAGTCGCAGACATGAAAGAAAACTTACATGGCAAAAAATAAAGTATCTAGATCAATTTAGTCACTGTCAACCTCTCTACTTGTCCTATACAAAGGAATGAATACAACTAAAACTATGATATAAAATAAAATTGTATGTTTTTTTCATGAAAATTTCTGTGTCTTTTTCAAGTAAAGACCACCAATCCATCATGTCACATGTAAATGTTCATAGCAGCATACATTGTATGGATCAGACACTTCATCACTTAGTTGAATGTAGACCCATAATGCTCTGGCATAGATAAGTGTGTCCGATAAATGATCTTTCAAAGAGCACTAGCACGATACGTTACCGACACGCTAATTAAAATCTTTAAGATTCTTCATTATATAGTATAAATCTAGTTTTATACTTGTTATTAAATTTTTTTGTCGAAATCTTTTAGCTTTAAATATGAGTACATATTTGTTATTTAATAATAACTTTGAGTTAAATTTATATAATATTTCTAATAAAGAAAGAAAAATGATCGTGGTGGAGTGTCGGAGGAGTGTCGATATCCAACATGAGTCCTACATGTGTTGAACATGGTCACGCTAGCTTAGTTGAAGCGACCATGCAACATGGAAGTAGATTCATGCTGTCTTTTTCTAACATTAAAAGAATGTACTGGCATGCAGATTTGACAGTTGGAGACTTGAGTTCACAAAACTGTCCTGAATTAGGCTCTTATTCAAATTTCTTTCAAAAGTCCACCCAACATGACTTTCTTTTACACATCACATATTAACAAATGACAAACAGCTATTTCTTCACTTAATATCCTCACATTAAGAAAGCTATCAAAAAAATTCCTCAGTATTTTCTTGACTCTTTGTATATTAGAAATTTACCATGCAATAGTCTAACAGAGAAGTAACAAACCCCAGATCCGATACTGATATACAGCCTCGTTGCCCAACACAACCAAAAAATAAATAAATAAATAAAAACCAAGCACCTAAAATTAATACAAATGCATATTTATAGTTCCCTTAACAACATGTCAGAACAACCTGAAAGGAATGGAATTGCATATTAAGAGACCGGGAACTATATTACATACGGATCAAAGAAATATATAATACAATGGTTAATTTCTGCCTTCACACAAGATTCGTGTCATAATGAAATGGCACCAGACAATCGTAAAATGAAGAAATTTGAAGCACTCTACCATTCCAATCCAATCTTCAATTAGAATACACATACATGCAAACTTTCTTTACCTGTACAAGGTGGATCTGCTAAAGTTACGCCTAAGGAACTTTGCAACATGCTGAACGGACAAACACAAAATTGGAATCATAGCAACTGCCAACATTGAACATCAGCTAATTATGTGCATGGAGAGGCAGAGCTGGTATAGCTTAGGTAAATAAGATGAGAAAACTAGTGCAGAATTGGAATAATACTGACATTTGAGGCACAGATTTGAAGTAACAAAGGTGAGGCAGTAAATGGAGTAGATAAAATCTTTGGTAACTGCCACTGATTGAAACCAAACTTGCAGAGCCTGCAAGTTCCATGCTCTAGGTTTCTGCAAGCAATGACTAGTTAATAGAATCAATGAAGCAGTGAATAGAACATATATCATGCACAGGAAAAGATAATGGGGGAAAAAGACTAACTACAAATTACCCCATATAATGAATATAATGAATAGAGAGAAGAACATGCAGTCCCCATGAAGGAAAGCCGAAATGCACGGTTTGACAGATTCTTAGGAACAAGAGGAAAGATAGCAAGAACTGCCACCACAAAGACCTGCAAGGGAAAACATATACATGTACCGTCTTATAACAATAACCTAAACTAATAAGGTGCATAATACAACAGCTTAGTGAAATAACATCGACCAAAAAGAAAGAGAGATTAAAAATGTTAGCATTTGAATCTCATTAGCAATCACAAGGTTTCAAAGTCAACCAGAGATGCAGATGTACTCTCATGATTAATTCCACATTCAAACTAAGGGGCATACCAATCTCGGTCCTAAAAAGCAAACAGTTAGATAACCTTGATTCTATGACTCTTGATCTCCCAATTACAATTCAGTTAGGAAATAGGAACAAATAGAGTAATTAACAGGTTTATCCTAAAAGCAATGAGAATGCTTAAGACTCATCAAAGGTAACAAGATTAAATGAGAAATGGTGAGCAAAAATCAGAAATCTGTTAGTAACTGAAAAATGAATAAAATTTAATAGACATCCCAACACAGGAAAATAAATTTTAGCCATAAAAAGTCTGACGAGAATAATGGAAGACATACTAACAGTAGCCTGAGTCCCACAAGTGACAATTATCTAATATGGTGATTCAGTGAGAAACTTGGACCACATTTTTCTTGTTGAAGTATATTTAAGAAAAGTAGACAGAATCATTTCAACCTATAATATTTGGTATATAAGTAGTGAGAAAAATGGGGGCAGAGGGGTGGGGGGAGAGAGAGCCTTCAACATTCATGGTAATAATATCAAAGAATAAAATAATGTGTGATAAAAAGAAAAGTAAGAGGACAGAAAACTTAAGAGCCTTAATGAATTAGTTGAAAATTACCGGGGAGTAAGTTATATTTTTAAAGAACTTAATAATTTCTTATGTTTCAAAAGTTATATTGACAAAGATAGCATTTCCAAAACCCCCTTCCTGTAGGACTCCACCATAGGTGATGTTATGATGTTAGAATTAGATACCAATAGTAAGTACTTACGGTGGAGGTCAAAAGAAGTTAATTTGAAAAGGCAGTTACATTACAAAAGCAACTGATCACAACCCAAGCTTTCGTTACAATCAGCATAGTAAATAATATGGTAAATATAAATACATTTAATAGGACCTGCAGATTTCGTAAAATTTTTGACAAGATGTCATAAAACATATGCATGAAATGTTAACTGAAGTCTAAAAGCACTTGATAACAATCCATTTTTTGGTATCATTGTTGTATTTTCCCTTGATATTGAAAATAGTGTGCACTTGATATTTTGGAACACTGAAGAAGCCAAAGTTCCCGATGTTATTCACCCTAGGTCATAAAAGTTTCTGTTCTCACATCTGCCTAATGTAGTATTTGTGTATATATGTGAACTTAACATACCCAAGCATTGACAGAAAATTGAATAGTTTGTTTATCCCAACGCAACGATGTTGAATTTGGAGCTGGAGTTCCGGACGTGCCCGTAGTTCTACTGGCAGAACCTACAAAATGAATTTTAAGTGGAGTTCAGGCAGCAAGCATATATAGAGTGCAAAACATGATGAACCAATAGTTAAATTTGCCAACTTGAGAAGCATTATTTATCAGAGAAGCTGAAATTACACCTGAATTCTGTGTATGAGAATTACTATTTGTTGCAGAAGTTGACGAAGATGTTGTTGATGGTCTTGCTTGCTGAGATGTACTGCCAGTAGTCATTGACTCAACAACCAGATTGGGATCCTGCATAGTAAAATACAGCAAATTAATGATCTCTCAAGGAGGAGCCTACGGGAGAAACATGTGTGAAAAAAAATTCTTTTAATGAATGTATGAACTCGTGAAAGGAAAGGGAATAAGCCCATATATAAAAAATATATAGAAAGCCAAAGACCCACAAAAGTTAATTTCTATGGCGAATCTTTCTCATTACAATCCATCCACAAATCTACAAATAAGCGTCTCAATAGTCATGATTACAGATATAAATAGATAGATAGAAATGGCTTTAATCAGTACAGAAACTGTCATCAAAACTAAGAACTTAAATAATAACCAGAGAAGACAAAATTACAAACTGACACAAAACCTAACTCAGCCACATCTTGAGCATTTTGATTTTGACCCCCTGAGGTTATTGAGCCCCTGTTTGAACCCCATTCTATAAAAATTCATTTTTTTTTTCAAACTCATTTTCAATCATACATTTTTCCAATAAAATAATTTTACACGCAATTTTTTCCCTATTTTTTAATCACACATTCTCCAAAAAAATCACTATTAAAAAACCTATTTTTCCAAAAACAAAATAGAGCTCAAACAAACCCTAAATGAACCATAATAACATTCAAAAAACCAAAATAAGGAACCAGAAGCAAAAAGAAATGTATAGGATCATGAGAAAAAAATGACCACCCATTAGTAAAGGATAGTCTTAAATAGCTAAAAAAAATTACAACCAGCAACGCAGATTCTGAATTGAAAAGGACAATAAAACACACACTGCAAAAGAAGAAAACTTGAAAAGCACCTTCCAAATGCACATCAGATTCAACCATATTCTGAATTTTAACATCAGGTTTTATCAAATTGTTTGCATTTATTTACTGAAGACAACTGTATCAATTCAAAACCCAGAAAAAAATAGCTACAAATCATCACAAGTTTTAATATTAACTACACAAGCAAACACCCAAAAAACCAAAAAAAAAAAAAAAAAAAAAAAAAAAAAAAAAAAAGAACAAATATTTCTTCACTTAAATCATCATGATTTATAGCAGAGAAAACACAACCAATTACAACCTCATAAAATTCAATTTAACACAAAAAATTCCAATAATAACTCAAACCAACTAAAAATTAATCAAAAACCCAAATTGGGTTCACGACATATACTCTATCAAAAAAAAAGAAAGAAAAAAAAGGCATAATTATCTTACAATGTAACGCTGGTAGAACTTGCGCTTATAGTGATTAATAACATCGGAGCGGGATGCCATGTTGGGTGGAACGAGAACGTTGGACCAATAATCCGCCCATCGTGGGTCGGTGTCGTAGTCGTACGCCGCCGCCGCCATTCTCTTCAACTTCTGTGGATCTTCTCCTTCTTCTCCCATTTCTTTCAAACTGCTTTAGGTTACGAGTCCAAGATTTACGATCTTTACTCTTCAATTTTATGAGAAATATTGTGAATATAGTCGTCGTTTACTATAATTTTCTTTATTATTTCACTTTGTAATTTTATAGGTACAGTAAATATCTGCCGGCTCGTCGCTTCGTTCCAGACTTCAGGCAAATAGTAATTACTTATCAGTAATTTATTTGGACAGCAGACAACAAATGATAAAATCTTTATTAACATTACTAAAAACATAAAAATAAAACTGCCTAGATGTTTCAACTTGAATTTCATTAGATTCAAACGCGAGCATGTTTGGAAGTACTTTTAAGTAATTATAAGTTATAATTACAAAGAGCAAAACCGTTATTACTATATCTACATCATTTTTATGTTGATGTGCTATATATTAAAATAGATCATCCATTAAGTGGTGTACAAACACCCAAGTTTTTCATTTTCCTTGCAGATTTACCAAATTATCCTCCTAATATGGTTAATCAGTATTGATAAGGCTTAAGTTGATCTCACTTTGAGCACAAAGATCAACGTGTACCCTAGGTATAATAATATTGAGGAAGAGCTTATCGAGGTGGCCCATGCATGACCTCTTTACAAATGTCTCCAAGAACAATCTTGATCCCAAGGTCGATAACTTGAGTTCGTGATTAATATATTGAAGTAAGATATAACTTTTATCAATAGAATCCTATGAGACTCAACCGTTCAAATGCTTGAGAGTCAACCCCAACTATAGTGGGACACTCACACTACTATTCACCTACAAATGATAAGCCCCAATGATTAGACAATTTCCCATCCAAAACATATCCTAGTCCTAATGGAAAAAGCTTAGAAAACATCATACATTGTTTCGTATACAGTTGTACATGTTGAGCTATGTGCCTAAAAGTATCAAAATTTTACTATAATAAGATAGACATTTCGAATGTTATTGAATAAGTAATAGATTTTTATTATTTCCATAAAACTGAGTTGAATTATATTCTGAACAAGTACATAAAGTGTTTTCGATGGACATTTGGAATATAAAATATGGTGATTAATACAAAAAATACTATTTTGTACATTGATTGAGAAATTAATTGTACATGATCGTAGAATAAGTGGTTGACACTCTAATTGTTACTTTACCAACTGATATAAGCAGTTTGTCTTTAACCTTGGTAAGATGATATCGTGAGTGTGCATAGTAGATCCATAAGTGTGATGGACAGGTCATTTTGGAATTTGCTGCCCATTTGAAATTGTAAAAGAATTGGATTAAGTACTTTCTCTGATCAATTTTAATCTGAACTCAGTAAATCCATAAATGCAATGGACAAGTCATTTTTGAATTTGCTGCCCATTTGAAACTGTAAAAGAATTTGATTAAGTACTTTCTCTGATCAATTTTAATCCGAACTCAGTATTTGACTGTTGCTAAATTGTTACTATAATTTTATAGCAAAGAAACCGCTGAAATAAATTTTAGCTCAACTGCTTAAGTGAGAAAATAATTAGTATGTGTAAAATGGCCAATTTGGCCCTACACTAATTATTTGATTTTGGATAATTATACGAGTAATTATATGACCACCACGAATTTTGTTAGTTACACCACAATCTTAAGTAATTTTTTTATTTACTTAAATAACTTTAAGTAAAATTGCATAAATGGGTTTTAATATATTTATTATAAAAAAACAAATGTAGATCTTAGAAAATATAAACAATTCAAAATGCGTATCTTTGAGTTTACATGCAGAAAAAGAGAAAAAAAAAATTCAAAAAAACCTAAGAAAACGGTGAAAATACATGTTTAAAAAAAAAAATTCCTCCTCATTTTGTCTCTTGAAAAATGAACCCATAACAAAAAATCAATTGGAAAAGTAAGAAGCATGAATAATGAGTCAATTGTTGTAAATGACAAGTTTATTAATGAATGATAATTGTACCCTTGAAATTTTAATAATTATTATCATTATATCACTAATCATTCTCTATAAATATGGGACATTGGTTTTCTAATTATAATACATAAAAGTCTATTGTCTTTTATTTTCTTCTCTCTTTTTACAACATGTTATCAGCACGATTCTCCAAACATTAAAATAAATTAGTAAAAGGTAATCATTTTTAAACATAATTATTTATCACGTGTACCAAAATTAATTTGGCTACAATGAATTGTTTATATACACATGCATTTCTGTAAGCATATATAATTCTGTAAGCATATTTGAGATACTATATGAACATATAATCATTCCCAAATTTGTAATCATGTATAATATTACAATTCGGCTAGGTGTACAGATTTCGCTTCACAAAAAAATTCCAGAAGAGCTGGCAAGAAAAAAAAATAAAGAATAATGCTTGTGGTACACTGAGGTGTCTAATGGGGTGTTCAAAATGGACACCCAGCACCTAGGTATTGGTCGAGGCGTCGGTGGGTCCCCTCGTGACAGGCTCCTCGGCCAGTGCCAAGGTACCGGGTGTCCATTTTGGACACCTCGTTGGACACTACAATCTACCCATAGCATGATTGACAAACAAAAGTCAGATAACCCAAGACAAAAAGAATTGCCCCATTTCACCCCACCATTTACCAAACGCATTTTCGGGGTACTTTTAATTTTGACCCGGTCAAAGGAGCAAAATTTCAATTTGACTTCCAAAATAATGAATATTATGACATTGGCCTCTTGTGTGGTAAAAGACAAAGATACCCTTAAATGTTTTGTACAATTACAAAACCATATATTGTTGAAAGGACTATACTATCCTTTTACTTAATAATTGAAAACCGAACATTTTCCCACTTAGAAAAACTTCAAAACGAGATTCCAACACAGAAAAAACTCTCATCTTTTCATCTGCTTGAACATCAAAATCTAGAAGAACTTTGGAACGTTGAAGCTGAAAAAATTTTTCACATCAATTACTTCAAATCAGTAAGTACATTTAATCATGTTTAATTTCGTTTTAAGTAAATTAGTATACGTTTAAATAGAAAAATTTTATGTCGACATAGATTTTTTTTAACAGAACCTATCAAAAAAAAAAAAAATTAAACGGATGTATAACTTACGTTTAAATTACGCATGCTTAATTTCGTTTTTAGAACGGTATTCTCCTACGCCAAACTGGTTTAGCTTAACAAACAGTCGGAAACAGTCTGAAACAGCCGGCAGTTGGATGTTTAACAGCCGGCTGTTAGGCTGTTAAACAGCCTTGGCTGCAGCTGATTTTTTGCCTTTTTCTTTCTTATAATTAATATTTGAAGTTGATTAAAACCATTTCCTCATGCAGATATGATAATCCCCGTGTGTTATTTCGGTGATTTCGAATTGAATGAAAATAATCGATGGGAATGGAGATGGACGAGTGACATACGTGGTTATATTGCAATTCCCGTAACAGAGAGTACACCATATTTAGAAATGTACCACGATTTGCAAAATAAGTTGAATGTCGATCAATCTCAATACGATATGCAATTGAGATATCTATTCAACGGTTATGGGGATTCATCCATTCCGATGCCACCGGTATTCATTACTAATGATGCTGAATTGAATTATCTATTAGAATTAAATAAAATGCATCGGACTCCGACTGTTCTTGGTGTGACTTTAATTACGAAGGATGTTATCGAAGGTGAACGTGAAGATTCGGATAGGGCGGATAACAATGATCGAGGTTTTTGGGAGACAGTGGAGATAGTTCCTGCGAATGATGTGGGTATTCCTGAGACAGTTGCTTCTGATCGTGATCAGTTGCTTCTGATCGTGATGTCACTGTTACGCGCAGAATTCCGTCAACAGTTGAAGACAATGAGAACATAAACGACTTTACAAATGAGAATTTGATTGTTTTATCCTGACAGAGACACGAGCGTGGTGGGAGCTCACAGGTTGGAACAAGTGAACCGTCCTCGAATTCTTCCCGTGTGGCTCCCGATGATGAGGACTTGCAGGTCGAGCAACTGTTTGAAACCAAGAAAGATTTGTAGGAAGCTGTGCACCGGCTGTCATTAAAATATAACTTTGAGTTCAAGGTAAAGAAATCAAACAAGTCATTGTTGACAGTTGCTTGCGTCGAAGACAGTTTCAATTGGCGCTTGAGAGCAACTAAGATGGACACGAATGAGTGCTTCGTAATTCACAAGTATTTACGGGAACATACTTGCGAAGTGGGAATTCTTCGAAACGATCACAGGCAAGCTCAAGCATGGTTTATTGGTTGACAGATAATGCACAAGTATCAGGATCCACGGACGATCTACAGACCTT
>NW_019239523.1:74868-75078 GCF_002742605.1 Olea europaea var. sylvestris
GTCGAATAACGCGGAGTCTCTCAATGCATTGTTTAAGAAGGATCGAGAGTTACCAATTCTCGCAATGATTGAGAACATTCGTAACAAGTTACAACAGTGGTTTCATGACCGACATGCGGCATCAGAGAGTTGCACTAGCGTGTTGGCCCCAGCTCAAGAGGAGAAACTGTTTAAGGCGGCAGAGGTTGCGAGGAAGTTGAATGTGGAAGC
>NW_019239523.1:75228-76907 GCF_002742605.1 Olea europaea var. sylvestris
TTTGTATTATACGACTGAGTCTTGGAGAACAGCATATGCCGAGACTATATTTCCTCTACCGAATGAAGCCGAGTGGGAAGTTCCCGAGCACATTCTCCCATTTCATAATTTGTTACCACCAACAGTTGAATCGCGTGGTCCTGGACGTCCAAGTACATCTAGAATACCATCTACCGGAGAGTTTCCTCGACCGCGTAGGTGTGGTCGGTGCAGAGCCGTAGGGCATACTCAGCAATTTTGTACTAGTCAAATTCCCGTAAATGACGACTAGATAGGTACGTAAAATGAATAATATTCAAATTCTCCTAAATGACGACTAGACAGGTACGTGAAATGAATAATATTTCCTTTTACTATACACTGTTCAATATTTGTTATTTATAAATTTTCAATATACAAAAAATAGTTCCACACTCGGCATACGGGTAAACTAACAAAAAATAATTAAATTTCCAATTTGAATGTTATATTACATTGAACACAAATTTATAATTATTTCAGAATTACCAAAATAATGAAATTTCCAATTTGAATGTTATATACATTGAACACAAATTTACAATTATTTCAAAATAACAAAAAATAATGAAATTTCCAATTTGAATGTTATATACATTGAACACAAATTTACAATTATTTCAAAATAACAAAAAATAATGAAATTTCCAATTTGAATGTTATATACATTGAACACAAATTTACAATTATTTCAAAATAACAAAAAATAATGAAATTTCCAATTTGAATGTTATATACATTGAACACAAATTTACAATTATTTCATAATTACAAAAATAATTAAATTTACAATTAAAATGTTACATATGTATAACTGAAATTTATGGGTCAGCATTAAATTCGAACAAATTACATGCTAGCTTCTTTCTCCAGTTCTGTATCCACGACTGATTGATTTCATCAACCTTATGTCCTATACTTAAAAATTCAACGTATTTAATGGCAAATATGCCACAGTCGCCGTTGCAATTGAACAAGAATGAATCAGTTTAGTACTGTGTAAATAAAAACTAAATCTGAAAGATGAAAACAACAACGTTCAAACACTTACCTTACGGACTGTCGCGCTGTCGTCGTGTTCCGAACGATCCGCAATCTGTCATGTACATTTATCCCTGCTCGTCTGGCTATCATAGGAACAATGACAGCCACATACTCCAGATTTTGCTCCAACTAGCCTTGTGTCAAACATGAATGATCTGGGTCGTACACATATATAGTCGAGTCAGCAAAAACGATCTCCAGCGTAACATAGTGTTTATTGATGCACGCTGGAATGTACATATGTGTACAACCCTCCCATGATTTTCCCCCGACACTCGGTAACAGTCCTATAACCCACTTGAGCATATATTCCGGCACCGTGTACTCGTTACCCATATGTGCAAGCGACTGATACTCTATGGTAACGGCACCCAGGAACTCGGTGTTTAATATGACTCGACCATGGATATCAAATGATTTTGGATGTCTTTGAGCTCGATCTCGCAGCAAGTCCATGGCCAGGTCGATGTGCTGCAGCAGGAAACACCGAAAAAGTATGAGTTATTCATTTAATAAACACAGGGTCACATATACATAAAAAACACGAAATGAATAGTTCACTTACATCATCAGCGAGCCAAGCTCCCACAGTGGTGATATCGTGGAACCACTTGTAA
>NW_019239523.1:77117-79081 GCF_002742605.1 Olea europaea var. sylvestris
AATCACGCCGGGCGTCCTCTCGACCTCCGGGGCCACCTCCTCCGCCCCTCCCGTCGGGGCCACTGCCTCCGTAGTCCCCTCTCCCATCCTCATCGGGGCCACCCCCTCCATAGACAACCACAAGGACTCCAATGTCTCATCACGCCAAAAATGTGGGTGACCCCCCTCTCCATCACCATCTCGGCCACCCTCTCGATCATGATCTCCGCCATCCCCTCTGTCCCCTCATCGTCTGCCGGCTAAATCTCCCCTAAGCACCGCTACTGTATCCTGAAAGTCGACAACGGAAGACTGTAGTATTCCAACATCATGGGATAGATCGTCAACCCTCCCTGTCAACTCTCGTCCCATATCGTCGACCCTCCCTGTCATATAGTCAACCTTCCCTGCCAGATCGTCGACCCTCCCTGTCAACTCTCGTCCCAGATCATCGACCCTCTTCATCAAATCTCGTCGTAGCGCGCCGACCTCCTCCGCTATAAATTCAGTCAAACGGGCATACAAATCATCACTGTGCCCCGGAGACACACGGGGGAGGTGTCTGGACAGAGGTGATGCCAATGGCGGCGGCGATGGCCCCGGCGGAGGTGATGCCACTAGCGGCGGTGATGTCCTCGACGGAGGTGATGCCAATGGCAGGGACGATACTCTCGGCGGAGATGATGCCAATGGTGGCGGCGATGGCCCCGGCGGAGGTGATCGTCGATCAGCTGGACCGCCCTCCTACATAAATAAAATGAAAAATTATTCAATAAATTTATACGTCGATCATATTCAATAAATTATATTTCATTCACATACCCAATCTCGGTCCAAGCTCGGATCAGGCATCTCCTCGTTTGGGGTGTGCGAAACGCCTAAATCTCGCACAAGACCTCGAGCCTCCTCTTCCATCGATGGCGTCAACTCAGGTATGACTTCAAGCTGACATATTGACATTTCAACTATTTAACGATCATGTAAACAAAATTTTAAACTACGTATAATATAAATCACAAATGCATAATACTTACCCGAGGATCGTCGAGGAGGGCCGATAACTGCTTCCCGGTGGGACATCCCTCCGCTCGCGATGATCTCCAATGATGCATCCGAGGGTAGCGTGTCTCCCCTCGCTGTGCAAAGTGGGCCCCCAGTACTGGAACTGTCTCATACACTCAAATCTGTAACACATACACTTATTAAGCATCAATGTAATACACTAAAACTTTAACTTTGATTATATTAAACATTTACCTGCACTGCTAACGGCAATCCATATGTATCGTATTTACGCATCGACCCCTTGGGCCTCGAGTGCGATCTGGTGAACACATGTACGGTGTCTTCGTAACATCTTCGACCCCACGGATAGTTGTTGAAAGCATCGATGTCGTCAACAACTTGCAAATGAAAAATGTCGATGGCAGTCTTCTTGTGATGACACCTCATCACACTCTCGAGGATGTAGACCAGCCCAAGCTTCAATCTATCTAGCATATGGTCGCACCCCCTGATCGCGACCATCAAGTCGGGTAGAAGCACCGACCCATGTCCCTGGAAGTACGTCTCGTACAGCCTACTGCTTCTCTCCATGGCTGCATCGTCGCCCGTAATCTTCAGTCCAATGATCAATGTAAACTCAAATATCGAGAAACTGACGACCTTGCCCTCGAGGTCGAACTGGAAGGAATCGCTGTCGACTGGCCTCAGAAGTCGACATAGAAGTGCATCAATGATCTGTCCTGAGTATTGTACCTCTCGCAACTGGTACAGTGGCCACAAGAAGGACTGTCGTAGAGTATCTCCGTGCTGATCATCGAACAGCTCCAATACAGCAGTAAAACTCTCAAAGCTACTGTTCCAAGTAGCTTTCCCCGACATCCGTCTCAACTCTGCATTTAAATGATACTCCATCCTGCAAAAATTCAAATGTTATAGCATTGAACAAGAGATAACAAAATAAAGCATACTCTCACAAAATC
>NW_019239523.1:81121-84527 GCF_002742605.1 Olea europaea var. sylvestris
GTGATTCAATCGTATGCACAGTTGTTCTTAGTGGATATCATGTGATCTATACCACATGAATACTGCAAGTATATCACTCTTCAATATATTTTGAAATAACCTGATTTATGTATTGTTCTGCATTTTTTGGTTAATGGAAGCTGATATACTACTTTTAGCTAGGTTGGATGACTCAGATATGGCTAAAATTGGAACTATGCTTCATTGTTTTAATAGGGGAAGAGGTTGACAACTATAAGATTTTGTGGGTTAATGATGAGATGCATTACATATGCATTTACCTTCAAAGTTAATGTATACATTATCAAAGTTTTAAATACACTTCATTTGATAACCATATTTTCCCTTCAGACTCATACTATTAACCAAAGGTATAATGGAAGAAAAAGCAGGTAAGCTTAAAACGTTATGGCAAATTCACTTCTTCTTTATAGGATATAAAATAATACCTGTGGCACTTGTGCGCCAATTAAAACAGTGAGATTATTGCCCACGCCCTTTAAGATATAAGCAAGCATGCTCACTGTAGTGCTTTTCCCTAAAAATAAATGACCCTCCTAAACATAAGTGAACATCAAGCACTCAAAATAGTATTGCACTATTTCTAAACAAAATTCTAGACAAAGTCCATCAACCATGGCGTAATCCACTTCCAGTAGGCTTCCCATTTCAGAATGCTACTATGATAAATGCGGATTGGGAGCATGTAAAACTCCTCATACTGAGAGCCTTTCTTCACCACAAAAGTTACATATAAATGTGTGTACTCATTGACAATAATACAATCAGATATATATATCTATCACCATGAAAAAAAATCCCAATTTCTAGTACTCAAGTGCTAAATTTAATTTGCTCTCTTCAAGATGAAACAATCCTTCTTGTCGAGCTACTTCTTCGAAGCCACGGTTCATTATCCAGGGCCGCCTTGTTCGGGAAAATGTAGATAGTAGTATGGAACTGAATGACCTATTGTAGAATATGAACATAAACACACGCATACTAAAAAATCAAATGGAATTGGAAAGATTTAAACATGTGTAAACCTTGAGAAGTAAATATGAGATTTGTTGACGTTGGACGGACCAAACTCGAGGTCGGCAAGTGTTGCGGGTAAGCATGACTTTTTTGTGACGCCCTACATCGAACAATAACTTAATAATTGGTTTCACACAAAAAATCATAATAAATTAAATCACTAAATATACTAATCAACTATAGTTGTGAATAAGAAAATGGTGTCTACTAAATATTGTTAGGACGCTTGAACAATGGGTACAACCATTGTCGAATTACTGTGACTCGTCGTTGGCCTCTTTCCTTTGGTAGAAGTCTACACGTAAACATGTATTACATATATGTTGTAGTGGAATATTGGTAAATTAACAAAAAGACTGACCAACATACCTTTGTTTTCTTTGAAGAGGACTCCAACGAACTTTTCTTCCAAAGCTTCTTTGGTACGCCCTTCCTCTTAGTTGATATAAGATCCCGTACGCACCCGTTGGCATTGTCTCTGGATTAGTTGCACAGCTAGGCAAATTAACTACCAACATGTGAAATAATATTACTCCCACTATTTGACTTTATCGTGAGCAGCTCTTGTTTTTGATTTATTATCCACTCCTTTATCGCATGGGACCACACTTCATCATCGGCAGCGAGGTTTGCAACCTCCACAAAAGTTCGACACATATCGTCGTATCTCAGTTGTTCTAGAGTACTTACCAAATCATCGTAGTTCACTGTGACCCTGGTATGTGCTCTACAAACATCTCTCTTCCATTGCTGTAGTATATACCTCTTAGGCAGTGACATGAAATCGTTAGGATCAATACCATGATAGCACGTCGACGTAGAATTCCCCAAACTCAAACAAGTGGCTACTGCAAACAATTTCACAAATATGTCTCTGGAACGAGATGAAGAACTTTTTTATCTTTCGTCACTCATCACACATGACAACCTCCCATATTTCGTAGGTCATCCCTGCAATACCATCCGTAGTGGATATGATGTCATAATAAACCTTCCCAGTGAGTTCGATTTGAACTTTCCTGAACTTTGAAATGGTATAACACTTCTAATACTACTTCTCCATTTCGAATGTTGTTGTACATGGTACCATTTGTAAGTATGACTTGAAGCCAGCCTGGAACTCTTTCTTAACCTTATTCCTCAGTGCTCACTTATATTGCTCGGAAAGCTACTTCAATGAGGTCTTCGAATAAACATGCCCATCGAAAAAGGCATTCATACTCTCATTTCACTGAGTTTTTGACATTCATGTCCAACATGTGGTCTTTAAAAAGCAAAGAACCCAACGACCTCTATTATCAAACAGTCCCGATAACCAATCGNTTGACATTCATGTCCAACATGTGGTCTTTAAAAAGCAAAGAACCCAACGACCTCTATTATCAAACAGTCCCGATAACCAATCGTTACAATACAAGTCATACTTGTCGACATCGCTCTCCAACCTTCTTCAAATTTTTCAAAAATTATGAATCATACACTAATCCATATATGCTTGAAAAAATAGAAGCCTTATCAACGTGGTATCCAAATTTTTCTGGCAATTTGTTCAAAATATGCTACAAACACCATCTATATTTTGTATTCGAAAAAACAATCTAAATTACATTTTGCATAACCTTATCTTGATTGATAATGGGAAGTTTTTCCATATATACATTGAAGTCATGTCCTAAATAGCCACACAAAAGTATCTGTGTCCTCACTGGACAACAAATCACAACTGAGCAAAGTTGATTGTCTGTGATAATGCCAATAAAAAGGCGAAAGGCATATCGTACTTGCTACTTAAGTAAGTGGTGTCAAATGTGACAACATCACCGAACTCCTTGTACGTTTGCTGACACCTATTATCTGCTCAAAATACATTCCTCAATCGAGACTCAAATCCAAATCTATGCTGAAGTAGAATTCTGAACTCTAGGCTTGCATCCTAGAAAAGTAGGACTATATTACTGTGGCGTCTACTTCTCCAAGTCTTAATCTTCTCACTTATTCAATATAATTTCGATAGTCCTTTTCCACGCAAGTAATATTTTCATATTCATTTGTTTCAACAACTATGGAGTTGAAGCTTTTGTGAAATGGAATTCCTGCCAAATCATTTCCTTATAGCTTCACATGTCAACTTAACTCCCGATTCCAATGATAGAGCCTCTACTTCGAAGGACTTGTTTTATGATTGTGATCGAGGTGGACTTTGTTAATTCTCCAGATCCCATGAATATCCGAACATACAATGATTCCGACTTTACAATTTGTCTGAATTGTTGGTTAGAACTTTAAAGAACCGCTTGTAATAGTGATCCTTCGGCCTTCACAGCTACATGTGAAGGTGACATATTTCATTTTTTCATCGTCTCCTTTT
>NW_019239523.1:88252-91876 GCF_002742605.1 Olea europaea var. sylvestris
ATCCAACAAAATTATTGACCTTTATGACGGAAATATATTGGTTTTGTTGTCCACATTGCCAAAAACGATCTATTATTATTATTATTCTTTAATTTGTGTAAATGCACTAATTGTGATGCCAAAATGAATGCATTAATGGGCTTTTCAAGCCGCTTCATTTCAATCATTAAAGTCACCAGTTCTGTTACTTTCTAAAGATGAAGGTAGAAAGCAGTAGCTAAATTGAAATAAAATATAACCCGACATTTGCTAATGACTACCTGACTCATCCGTGGCCTTTTTGAAGCTAAATGACGAACACAAGCAGCTGCAGCTTCAATCATGCGGAACATTTCACTGGCAACAAAGTTCTTTTCCAGCCTAGGATCTACTATCTCTTCAAAATCTTCGGTCTCAATTGCTTGGGTGAGCAATGGTCGAGCCTGCAGGATAGGTGGTATCAAATTGAACTGTTCTCCAAGAATATACAAGATATATAAATAATTGCAATGATCGCAATCAAAATACTTGAGAGGGCTTTAATATGACTCAAAGCTTTCATTTTATGATCTAAATGCAGCTAATAATTTGGAAAAAAATAAAACCAATTGTAGTGACAATTTTAGTATTTGTGCTTTCAGCACATATTTATCGCCAATCACTTTGTCTCCACACGAGTCAACCCAACTTCGCTACATCATTTTCTTCCAGATTTTTCTTAGAGAACTCACAAAAAGACAGAATGGTTCATAGTTAAAAGAGATTTGGTGGCTGCTATATGCTTCCAACTGAATCATCCAAATGTTGCATGCAAGATTTATGGTCGCATATGCAAAGAAAACTTATCAACAACACTTACATGCATTAACATTATGATGTCTATCGTTATCAAAATTTCAGTATTTTAGCTGAGTTTAAAACAGCTCTGGTAACTCATCTTTCCTGGGGTGATAAAAGTGATCAAGAAACAAATTTGGTAAATTTGGTTATGAAGGTTACTCAGGCGAGTAAAGTTAAATGAAGCTACCCAGCCACTTGATGCTGTAGTTCTGAGCCCAGGAACAGGAATGGGGAGTGAAAATGCAGTAAAACATCGTAGTCATGAGGATATGAGCAACATGGAGTTTTATGATTTTGCACGAATAACAAAGATCATGATCCTCCATAAATAAGGCTAAGGGCCCTTTCTAGGTAGGGGCAGGTGGCTGTATCCTTACTACTAGGGAGTTATGCCTTGCAGAGAGATCATGTGACGTTCCCTTGGAGATTTTCAACCATAACAACAGTTAAGAGGAGCATATAAAATACCTAACTCGATGTATGACAACTGCATAGCATGACAAGGGTACGAAATATAATGTGGGCCGTTTTATCTTTAAATTACCAGTTCTATGGACTGGTTATGCTTTGTACTTTCACGGTTTCACTGGTCGAAGATCTGGTTGAATGTCCTTTCCTATATTTGTATTTCGTTTCATTAAAAATAAATACTACACCCATATTGTGCTTTCATTTGAAAAAAAGGAACACACAACGGCATCACTAAATTCAGTCTTCTATCTAGTCTCTCTTCAGCTACCATTTCACGAAGTTTCTTTACTCAAAAAAAAAATTTTACCCTACTGTTAAAAATTTGGCCCCCCTATCACCTCTAGGCATGGACCACTCTACTGGATGGGTAGAAATGAAGCAAAGAAGTTGATAAATGACACATTATATATTGGGCATGTCATCAGTGCAGCGAAATCGAAACAAATGCCAACCACTACTGAAAGGGCATATTGATGGAGCTGTTAATTTATTTATTTATTTTGGCAACACAAAATCATATCAAAGAAGTTAATGAAGAAGATAACAATGATCCCTATGAGAGGACATAAATGACTTTTATGTCCAATTTTTCCAATTTAATTTGCAAAAATTTCTAGAGATTATATAAAAATATTCTCAAATAAATTAGATTATCATTTCGGGTTAAATCTATATTGCAATAAATTTGCACCTAGTGGAACGAATCTGCAGGGCTATCAGTCCTTTTTCTTAATTTAGTTTTTATCAGATGTCCTAGAATATACCACTTACATTTTACAAGACAACATATGCACATTGCAGTCCGACATTGCCGAACTTGGGAGGAGCACTAGAACCTTAGAAAGTAGCCCTACTTCTCCAACCTTATTAAGAAAGTAGGAATGGGATTAATTAGCCAATAGATGTATCATGCTTTAAGGTTACACATGCAAATACAGCATGCTCAATTGAGGATTTCACTTTTAGGATTTTATAATACACGGAATACAAGAGGTCAATAATCAAGGAAGCAAGGGTCTAGGTCTCGAAGTTCGGAACTTGATGGTAGTAATTTTGATAACTTGAGGTTAAAAGAAAATATAGCCAAACAATAATGCATAACAAGGTCCATTCAGTTCAAGAAACTTACCCATTCCACCAGACTTTCATCCCCAAGTGGTTGGGATGTGTCAACAGGCTTACGACCAGTAATGATCTCCAAAAGCACAACACCAAATGAAAAAATGTCAGACTTTTCAGTCAGTTTACCAGTTGATGCGTACTCTGGAGCCAAGTATCTGTAAATAATCCAGATAGATTTGAATAAGCAAATGGCAAATTGATGTACAATAGAAGTTCCTACTGCTTATCATCAACATCATGCGTTTCGCACAATAAAATTCATCAATGGTCACGAGTGAGAGGACGTTAGGCTAAGCATTAAAGTAATTTTTTTGTTTCCAAAAATGTTTGGATATGTTACTTTTCTCTTTAAGCAAACACAAATTACTTATCTTGAGAATAAGATAGGAACTGCATCCAAATAAGTAACTCATGCAGAATGCCCAAAAACCTATGGTTAAATTTTTCCAATTGTACCAAAATAAGCACAAGACTAACCCACCCAAAAGTTCCCATGACACGAGTTGATACATGAGTATGTAAATCCAATTCCTGTGCTATCTTTGCAAGCCCGAAATCTGCAACCTGTTGATGAGCAGCACAGTTAAAATGTAACTAATGTGAAATGAATAAATTATTTACACTGAATACACAATGTACCCCCTGATATCCAAGGGGCTTTTGAGTTGCTCAAAGGCAATGTTTCGAAAGAGCACAACTTTCCTTCATATTAAGATGCAGGAATCAGCATACCTGTGCTTCGAAGTTATTATCCAACAGAATGTTTGACGACTTAATATCCCTATGGATAATACGGGGATGACCTGATCACAAAAAATAAAATAAATAAATAAATAAAAATTTACCAGAATTTGAGGGGGAGAATTTTTATATGATAAGAATAATAAGATATTTTTCCATCACTATAACTCTTCTTTTCTGAACCCGTCAAAAAGTACATTGCTAAACCTTAATTATTTATAATGTCATTACCAATATTAGAGTTCATGCAAAATAAATTAATTAGTAAATTTGGTATTTCTACAACAATTAAACATATAAATCTGTGCTTTTTATGGCAAGGAAAATTTCGAAAATAACTGTGTTAAAACATTGTCATTTTGTTTGGGAAAGCTAACAAGGTCTCCTACATATGAGATATTGCAGATAATGTAAGATGTATATTTGAGACAAAAAAAAAAAAAAAAAAAAAAAAAATTTAAAAGGGGGGAA
>NW_019239523.1:92213-120616 GCF_002742605.1 Olea europaea var. sylvestris
ATAATGTAAGATGTATATTTGAGAAAAAAAAAAAAACTTTAAGAGTGGAGAATAGAAATTACAGGCTTCATGAAGATAAGCTATTCCACGAGCTGCACCAGCCGCAACTTTTACTCTGGTTGCCCAATCCATCACCGGCCTTCCTTCACCTGAAAATGTCAGATAATTCAGGAACTTAGTCCGATAGGTATCACATAAATTCTAAATGGTACATTAGTTGAATGCCAGAGAGCGCTGCATCTTTTGAATATGTCTTCAAGATGAGAACCAATATAATAAGGGGGCTGTTTATGTGAATGTATTGCTATTGCTGAGTGCTCATATAACAACTCAACAGGGGCGTACAAAACACAACAAACTAAGCCTTAACATTTGCAATATTCCTTGATTTAAATGTGTCATCCATGTGCAAGGAACGGGTGTACCCTATCCCCAATTTAATTTACGGTGTTAGCAGGACTGCAACAGAGTATGGACCTCAGGCTCAAATTCACAATATTTAAGATTTCTTATTTATTCACTTAGTTCTTACCATGAAGATGGTAATCAAGGGTGTTGTTTGGCACATAATCATAGACAAGCAACCTTTGATGCTCGGATATACAGTAACCCACAAGTGAAACCAAATGCCGATGGTGAATCCTGCTGATGATCTCAACTTCAGCTCTAAATTCACGCTCCCCTTGTCCACTACCAGCCTTTAGCTGTTTAACAGCAATTTCTCGTCCATCTGATAGAACTCCTTTATAAACACAACCAAAGCCACCTGCACCCAGAATGGCTGAAAACCCATTTGTTGCCTTGGATAGTTCTTCATACGTGAACCATGACCTTGAATTGCCTATGCCACCATGCTCTGGTGAGTAAATGAAATTGCTTGCAGAAGCACTTCCAGCTAGTTGAGCTGAATTCTGTGTCCTTAGGAATGATGAAGCTGGAAATAATAGAATGATAAATGGTATATCATCACCGATTAACAAAGATCTATTTATCAATGTTCACTGACCGTTTATAAGATGGACAGAAGCTTGTCAATATTATTTACTTTCAAGAACTAAAATTTAACATAAAAGTAAAAAAGGTCGATAGGTGAGTTCTGTCACAGTTAAGCCTGCTCAATAATTCCAAAAGGAAGAATAGATCACTCTAAAATTAGCACTGTAAAGTTAGGTTTATCATCTTGGTAAGTTGGGTTTACCTTTTTATAACCAAATTAAAAGCAGTTTAAAAATGACAAGTTAAATAAGCTAATGGGTGTGAAGCGAAGTTTTGGTTAAGACGACGAACTGAAAAATGTATCATTCATCAAACAATATACTGCAAAATGTACCACTAGAGCAAATTCATTTGAAAACGTCTGAGGTCACCAATTTCTTCCAAGGACTATTTACCTCTACATTCCAGGAAATTCAAACGCTCCACAGACAGAGAAAAAAGTGGAGTCTTGGTCAGAAGCTATAATTATTTTTTTCTTCCAGCAAGTTAATATCATGAGACAGAGTATATAGGTGACATGATCCACATAGGAAAATGCTGTTATAACGTGTACTGGCTAAATAAGAAAGCTATTTGACGGGCTAATCAACATCGTCTAATGTACAAATGAATACATTATCCAAAATGGAAGATAAGTATTGTATGACGAGATGTGGAAATGTGGTCAAAAAATACCTGAATTTTGCGAGGATGCAAAAGGAGAGGGCAAGGCTCCCTGATTAAATGCGTCCTTCCTTTTCTTTCTTTTATGTGTATACCACACTGCCAGCACTACAAGACTGAGCGCCAAAAACCCCACAACAATGCCAATAGCTGCTACACCTCCTCCTCTAAAACCCCCTGAATTATTTGATTGTACACCTGAAGTTATATTAGGATTAGGTGGAATTGATCTTGCAGTGGGTTTCTCTGCAGGAGAAGATCCATTCCTTCGAGGAGCAGGAGGAGATATAGAAGGTGGCAAATATGATGATGGGACAGGAGGAGGAGATGAAACGAAAGCCGGTGGAGGAGCACTAGTTAAAGGTGGGGAACCAGCAGGAGGGGGTGACAATGCAGGAGGTGGAGGAGAACTTTCTGGTGGATTTACAACTGATGGGGGAGGTGGAATAGCTGTAGGTGGTGATGCAACTCTTTCTGGTGGGGGAGGTGAGGATGGAATAGCTGGAGGACGAGGTGGTGATGCTTTGGGAGGGGAAGCTTCTGATGGTGGGGAAGGAGAGGGTGGAATAGCAGGAGGAGGTGGTGGTGATGTTTTCGGAGGGGAAGCTTTCGATGGTGGGGGAGGAGACAAAATTGGAGGTGGTGGAGAATTGGCTGCTGGAGGAGGGGTAGCAGCAGGAGTTGGTGGTGGTGAATTTACTGGGGGAGATGGGGGAGGCAATGGGGGTGGAGAAGTAGGCAGCGGCGGTGGTGATGCATCAGGTGAGGGTGATTGAAGTGGGGCTGGAGGAATTGGCGGAGGAGGAGCTGAAGAATTGGATGGGCGAGACGGAGAATTTGGAGATGGTGATGCAGAAGCCATCTACCCAAGTCCTAACAATTCCCTAATCAAGAAATTCTGTATTTCAGCTACAAATCATTCTATAGCAAAATTTCACCCACTAAAATTCCTAAAGTTTCCAATCTTTACAAATCAATGAATCAATAAACTACATCCATTCACAGATTAATATAAAAAAAATTCCTATCCAAAGAACCAATCATCCACAGACCAAGTCCTTTCTAAAACCCCAAATTCTGCATACATCAAGAAACAGCAAAGAGACTTCCAGCTTTCAGTTTAACCAAATGGAAGCCAAGTTAACAAGAGCCAAACCAAATTCGATATTTTTTATTCATAAAAGTGATGAGAAAATCCCGGATTGAGCACACTCAAAAATCGTACATTGATATTAGCAGAATGAAGATTCAAAATTTTACTGTAAAACCCAAAAGGCCCTAAACATTCAATTTTGAAGCCAGTACAGTCTGAATGAGTAAATGGGCATAGAAGAACGAAAAAAAAACTCCTCCGCTGAAATATGAAGAAAGTCTCACCACACTGTAACAGGCTGTAATCATGAAATTCCAGAAAGAAGAAAAGAAAAGAAAAAAAAATAAAAAAATCCCCAACAAAAATTAATGGCGCAATGAAATGCCCAAATGACGTGGCTGCAACTTAAAATTAATCTTAAATAATTCCACTTCAAAATATAAAAAATATTACAAAGTACGCGGTGTAAAAGGATAAATTGCATTTGAAGTCACTGAACTTTCACCATACTTCTGTTTGGGTTACTAAACTTCAAGTTGATACAATCAAATCATTGTACTTTAATTCACAAGCAATTAGGTCATACTATTTGGGTTCCATCAATTAGTATCCTTAAATGTCCCTCAAAACTAATAACATGTCAACATGTCGATCCATTTTCTTCCTCGGCTTCGCTAAAAGTGCATTAGAGGTCATTGAACTTTCACCACACTTACATCTAGGTTAGTTAATTTCAATATGGTGAAATCAAGCCACTACAATTTCATTTATAAGTAATGAAGTCACTCTAAGTTTCGTTAATGAATCCAGTGTTTATTTAAGAATGATTTATTTAGCAATTGAATTGATTTATTTAAAAACCAAACATCATAAATGAAGAATAAAGCCCCCTGTTCCGGCTTAAGGACAGGGTTGAAGACAAGGGCGCCATGTGGTGCCCCCTATTGGAGGGGCACCGACCTGTCCCTCCAATAAGGTGGCGCCCCTATCCCCAAGTCGAGACAGGGATCAGGGTTGATAAATGAATAACATAAATACACATGAATGCATCTTTTTCGATGCCCTTTTTCCACCCCCTTCATTTATCAATTTTGTTTGAAGGCAATAACTTTCAACAATAAATCTGACATTTCAAGGTAATTTAGAAGAGAGTAAAAAACAAAAAAATATATATGAATAAGAACATCAAATACCTCAAGTTTCTTGCATCAAAAAATAGGTGTCTTGGATTACTAGTTGTCTATGATGTTCTAAAGATTAATCTTTCTCATTGTCAATATGATTGACCAAATTTTCACCCCAAACACTTCGATTATAGATGTGGAAAAACCTTACAAAATTTCCCATTTCTACCACCAAATAGATTGAAGTGATTATTCATATAAAGTACATTGACGTGATTGCACAAAATTGAAGTTCATCTACATAGTTGCTAGTATTATAAAAATTCAGTGACGTAGTCGTAAATATATTGAAAGTTAAGCGACCTATAGTTCAATTTAAGATGAGCTAGTGCAAAATTGGTTGACATATTGACACTTTGTTAGTTTTGACACATATGTGAACTTGCTAATTAACGAAATTCAAATGAGTGACCTTATTGCTTGAAAATCTAAGTATAATGGCTTGATAATGTCCTACTTTGAATCTTTACTTCGAGCTATAATCATATTCAATTAATATTTTTACAAGAAGTGTGTCCAATAACTGTAACAAAATTATATCTTTCTTTTTATTTCTAACATTATGTCGCAACGACTAATCCTTACAATCAAACATGTCACAATTCAAAGTCATCCTTCATATTCCTTTTCCTATTGACTTATCTGCCTTGCTGATTTAATGATAATTTGGGAAAGTAATAGTCTAATAAATTTACAATAATCTACATTTTAGGATTTTATTTTTTTTTAAAATTTTTTACTTGTTAGGAAAATTAAAAGTTTATAACATATTTCTGAAAATCAAAAATTTAACAAAAGCTTTACTACATAGTTTTTGTTTTGTTTTGTTTTGTTTTTAATTCACGGTGGCGCATTTTCTTTAAATTTAAAATAAAATAGTACAACTTAGAATGAGATTACACCTGACCTCCAGTCAAAGTAAAAAGATAATAGCTTATATTGTTTGAAAACATATGTTACAATATAAAGTGAAAATAAATCTAATAAGAGTTTTCGACAAAATAGTTTTTTACAAATTTAATAAAAGTTGATGAGATATGTAATGGAAAAGTTAATAAAAATTGTGGGTCGAATCAAAATATAGTTAAAATTAAAGTTGAAAAGTCGATAAAACCTTAACAAGATTTTGTCAAGCAAGCATGAGAACTCATGTTGTCACATTCTTGATTTGGTAATCATAGGTGCTTGAGATAATGATCTCCTTATTGCATGGCTCAAAATCATTAGTCGACGCAGACTATCACAATCCGTTGTCCACTTGGTAATGCCCATGTCACCATGAGGTCCAAACATGTTATCATCATAAGCTGAAGTAACTGTCCCAAGTGTGGAATGGCTAACTGAAGAACGCGAATGGAGTCCATGAATTGAACTGAGGTTATCAAGTTTTTTTAATTATGACGTCGTAATAAGAAATTGCAGTTTTCACCCCTCGAGACACATCCCAACTGGCAAAGGATGGAGTTCTTCAAGGCGGACAGTTCAGAGGTCGCGGGTTCGATTCATGGGGCTCTTGGAAGGCAAGGCAAGGCTTTCTCCTGGAATGTAGGATATTTCCTGGAAGGCAGGATTTCCTTGAAGGCAAGGCGCATACATGAGTTTGACTCGCTCGGCACTTTGGCAGTTCAGTTGGGGGGCTCTTAGACTCTGGTCAATTTGGGACACAACTCGCGGTTTACCTGGTCTACGTGAAGAGGGGTTGAATCGTAGACCTCAAGATTAATCGCTGTAAGGTGGACACCTGAGTATAAAAAAAAAAAAAAAAAAAAAAAAAAAAAAAAAAAAAATTCATTTTTTTAAAAAAAAAAAAAAAAAAAAAAAAAAAAATAAGGGGAGGGGGGGTAAATAATAAGAAATAAAGAATAAAGAGATTAGGTGAAGGTGGTTGGAACATGGGCGTGACATTATAATTATTATCCTTCATATCTTACTAATAATTATAATTATTTCTCACGAGGGAAACGTTAGGCAGAAGCAAAGTCAAACCAACCAACATGAGCCCATGTACAAGTTCAAGGATTGGGGATGTGATCTCTGCTCACATTGGTGGTTGAAACTTTCTTAAAATTAATTCAAATATATTTGAAATTTTAAATTAGTTTTCATTTTAATTGAATTTTTTTTATAAAAAAAGTTCATTTGGGGAACATTCTTGTATTAAAATAAGAAGAATGAAAGATAAATACGAAAATATGATCCAGTAGCAAAGAGATTATTTTTACAATCATGCTACTTGTACATTTTATTTGACATTAACTTTGACATTGTGCCATACTTCACAACATGATTGGACAATTTCAAAACACCACACACTTTCCCACCTAAAACATTTTGAATTGCCAAACAATGTACACACAAATGTACAAATTAGAATGTACAAGGAGCTTCCCCTGGGGCATATCCTAGTGGTGCAAAGAGTAGGAGTGAGGTAATCTCAATTTTACTGGTAACCACAATGTGAGGGTTCGATTCCTGAGATATGGAATTGAACTCTTTGTAGGCACCAATGTACAAACAAACTCTTGTTTCTTGGCCTGTTGGGGCACATCCCGCGATTTACCTCCCCCATGATACTCCAGGGACAGGACGGTGAAGGTCCTCAAGGTTGGGGCTCAACCTTTAGAATGTACAAGAAACTTTATTCGAGATAGTATGAATGAATAACTATTTATGTTAAGAGGTTTGGCTAAGCTTAAAATTTAGAATACCTTTGTATAAAATCAAGAAGCGACTACTCTTTTCGCTTTCAATAGGCCGAGCATCAAGGCTATCAATGAGGAAATTGACTATTCGTTTATGTACTGTGGTCAAGCATCGGGGTTATCATTGGCAAATTCAGATAGCAACAATCAGTCTCCCAAATGTATAACTAAGCACATAATGACACGAAGTATGACTCGAGTACACGAAATTTAGTATGTATTTTTATTCGATGAATCCTTTTAAGCTTATTGTTTTAGAGGGTAGCCCAACCCTTCCTAAATTTTACTTTATTTATTAAATTACTTCATTATGAGTGGTTATTTAATTTGAAAAAAGTACTTTCAATTAATTTTTAAGTTTAGCTAAACATGGTGTAAGAGCTTGGAATACAGATCGAAGCATCAAGACGCAGCGCTTGGCCTTCGGTCATCATGGCTAGATTTGTCTTGTACTATGTCCATGTGACAAAAGGATATCTGGTCAATAAAATAATATTACACACAAATTCAAACTTTTTCTTCTCTTTTAACCATACATTTCTCATCAATACACTACTCAAAAATTCATTTAGATGCAGAGTTGAGACGGATGTCGGGGAAAGCTACTTGGAACAGTAGCTTTGAGAGTTTTACTACTGTATTGGAGCTGCTCGATCATCAGCACGGAGATATTCTACGACAGTCCTTCTTGTGGCCACTGTACCAGTTGCGAGAGGTGCAGTATTCAGGACAGATCATTGATGCACTTCTATGTCGGCTTCTGAGGCCAGTCGACGGCGATTCCCTCCAGTTCGACCTCGGGGGCAAGGTCGTCAGTTTCTCGATGTTCGAGTTTACATTGATCACTGGACTGAAGATTACGGGCGACGATGCAGCCATGGAGAAAAGCAGTAGGCTGTACGAGACGTACTTCCAGGGACATGGGTCGGTGCTTCTACCCGACTTGATGGTCTCGATCAGGGAGTGCGACCATATGCTAGATAGATTGAAGCTTGGGCTGGTCTACATCCTCGAGAGTGTGATGAGGTGTCATCACAAGAAGACTGCCATCGACATTTTTCATTTGCAAGTTGTTGACGACATCGATGCGTTCAACAACTATCCGTGGGGCCGAAGATGCTACGAAGACACCGTACATGTGTTCACAGATCGCACTCGAGGCCCAAGGGGTCGATGAGTAAATAGCGACTACTCTTTTCGCTTTCAATAGGCCGAGCATCAAGGCTATCAATGAGGAAATTGACTATTCGTTTATGTACTGTGGTCAAGCATCGGGGTTATCATTGGCAAATTCAGATAGCAACAATCAGTCTCCCAAATGTATAACTAAGCACATAATGACACGAAGTATGACTCGAGTACACGAAATTTAGTATGTATTTTTATTCGATGAATCCTTTTAAGCTTATTGTTTTAGAGGGTAGCCCAACCCTTCCTAAATTTTACTTTATTTATTAAATTACTTCATTATGAGTGGTTATTTAATTTGAAAAAAGTACTTTCAATTAATTTTTAAGTTTAGCTAAACATGGTGTAAGAGCTTGGAATACAGATCGAAGCATCAAGAAATAGTGCAACGCTTGGCCTTCGGTCATCATGGCTAGATTTGTCTTGTACTATGTCCATGTGACAAAAGGATATCTGGTCAATAAAATAATATTACACGCAAATTCAAACTTTTTCTTCTCTTTTAACCATACATTTCTCATCAATACACTACTCAAAAATTCATTTAGATGCAGAGTTGAGACGGATGTCGGGGAAAGCTACTTGGAACAGTAGCTTTGAGAGTTTTACTACTGTATTGGAGCTGCTCGATCATCAGCACGGAGATATTCTACGACAGTCCTTCTTGTGGCCACTGTACCAGTTGCGAGAGGTGCAGTATTCAGGACAGATCATTGATGCACTTCTATGTCGGCTTCTGAGGCCAGTCGACGGCGATTCCCTCCAGTTCGACCTCGGGGGCAAGGTCGTCAGTTTCTCGATGTTCGAGTTTACATTGATCACTGGACTGAAGATTACGGGCGACGATGCAGCCATGGAGAAAAGCAGTAGGCTGTACGAGACGTACTTCCAGGGACATGGGTCGGTGCTTCTACCCGACTTGATGGTCTCGATCAGGGAGTGCGACCATATGCTAGATAGATTGAAGCTTGGGCTGGTCTACATCCTCGAGAGTGTGATGAGGTGTCATCACAAGAAGACTGCCATCGACATTTTTCATTTGCAAGTTGTTGACGACATCGATGCGTTCAACAACTATCCGTGGGGCCGAAGATGCTACGAAGACACCGTACATGTGTTCACCAGATCGCACTCGAGGCCCAAGGGGTCGATGCGTAAATACGATACATATGGATTGTCGTTAGCAGTGCAGGTAAATGTTTAATATAATCAAAGTTAAAGTTTTACTGTATTACATTGATGCTTAATAAGTGTATGTGTTACAGATTTGGGTGTATGAGACAGTTCCTGTACTGGGGGCCCGCTTTGCACAGATAGGGGAGACACGCTGCCCTCGGATGCATCATTGGAGATCATCGCGAGCGGAGGGATGTCCCACCGGGAAGCAGTTATCGGCCCTCCTCGACGATCTTCAGGTAAGTATTATGCATTTATGATTTATATTATACGTAGTTTAAAATTTTGTTTACATGATCGTTAAATAGTTGAAATGTCAATATGTCAGCTTGAAGTCATACCTGAGTTGACGCCATTGATGGAAGAGGAGGATCGGGGTCCTGTGCGGGATTTAGGCGTTCCGCACACCCCAGACGAGGAGATGCCTGATCCGAGCTTGGACCGAGATTGGGTATGTGAATGAAATATAATTTATTGAATATGATCGACGTATAAATTTATTGAATAATTTTTCATTTTATTTATGTAGGAGGGCGGTCCAGCTGATCGACGATCACCTCCGCCGAGGCCATCGCCGCCACCATTGGCATCATCTCCGCCGAGAGTATCGTCCGCCATTGGCATCACCTCCGTCCAGACACCTCCCCCGTGTGTCTCCGGGGCACAGTGATGATTTGTATGCCCGTTTGATTGGATTTATAGCGGAGGAGGTCGGCGCGCTACGACGAGATTTGATGGAGAGGGTCGATGATCTGGGACGAGAGTTGACAGGGAGGGTCGACGATATGGGACGAGAGTTGACAGGGAGGGTTGACGATCTATCCCATGATGTTGGAATACTACAGTCTTCCGTTGTCGACTTTCAGGATACAGTAGCGGCGCTTAGGGGAGATTTAGCCGGCAAACGATGGGGGGACAGAGGGGATGGTGAAGACCATGATCGAGAGGGTGGCAGAGATGGTGATGGAGAGGGGGGTCACCCACATTTTTGGCGTGATGAGACATTGGAGTCCTTGTGGTTGTCTATGGAGGGGGTGGCCCCGATGGGGATGGGAAAGGGGACTACGGAGGGGGTGGCCCTGACGGGAGGGGCGGAGGAGGTGGCGACGGAGGGGGAGGCCCCGACGGGAGGGGCGAAGGTGGTGGCGACGGAGGGGGAGGAGAAGGTGGCCCCGGAGGTCGAGAGGACGCCCGGCGTGATTGAGGGTAAGAGACATGCTGTTGATGAAACGGAGCAGGTGGTCGGCAAGAGATTGAGAGTGTCGTCACAGTATGTTGTTTCCCCCTTCACGGCTGAGGCCAAGAGGAGGACGTTCATCGATGGGACGTACTCGAACTTATTCAGAGAGGTGGACAATGCCAAGTGAAAAGCGTTCGAGACAGAGTGGAGGAGAATTATCCCCGGGTAAGTATTGTATGATTTTAATAAAGCACTGTACGCTAACTCGTCTACGCTTATTTTAATATTTCCCTATTTTTTACAGAGCTAGCCGCACGATAGGACAAAGGACGATCTCGGACCCTTACAAGTGGTTCCACGATATCACCATTGCGGGAGCTTGGCTCGCCGACGATGTAAGTGAACTATTCATTTTGTGTTTTTTATGTATATGTAACCTTGTGTTTATTAAATGAATAACTCATACTTTTTCGGTGTTTCCTGCTGCAGCACATCGACCTGGCCATGGACTTGCTGCGAGATCGAGCTCAAAGACATCCAAAATCATTTGATGTCCATGGTCAAGTCATATTAAACACCGAGTTCCTGGGTGCCGTTACCATAGAGTATCAGTCGCTCACACATATGGGTAACGAGTACACGGTCCCATCTTCGTCAGATACTCCAACGCTGGTAATGATTTACTTCCTATCTCGAGCATGAACTTATTACACTCTTCAGCACTGTAAGCTTCGGCTACTCTCCTGAACAATGAAACGATGCCTGTGCCCCGATACCTAGTCTTCAAATTACCTTGTACATGGTACATGCAATACCCGTGATGTGCCTCGGGAAATACTTCAGCGATACCGTTTATTATAGACTGTCCTCGATCAGTTACAAAGACAAGGTCTTCGACTTCCCCGATCACTTCCCTCAGTTTAGAAAAAAACCAACGCATGGACAGATCATTCTCGCCGTCGACTATGTCGAATGTAATAGGGTAAATTTAGATGTTGGCATCTTGACATGTAGCAATAATTAATTTACCTTGATATTTAGCTTTCAGAGTCGTACCATCAACTAGAATTACGGGTCGCATTGCATTTCGAAAACCCCGAATACATTGTCCGAGAGCCATGAAGAAATACTTAAAACAATTATCACCCCCCGTCTCAATAAAAAATGTCGTGGCAGGATTAGTTGTCCCCATGTGTATGGCAATACCTAGCCAATTTAGCATAGCTATCTTCAGCCGATCCCATTAAATCCTCCAACGCACATTCTTTGGCTTTCCACGCTTTCTGATAGCTCATGATCACTCCGTACTCTCGACGGACGTCGTTAATGATGTCTGAAGGTCTGTAGATCGTACGTGGATCCTGATACTTGTGCATTATCTGTCGACCAATAAACCATACTCGAGCTTGCCTGTGATCGTTTCGAAGAATTTCCACTTCGCAAGTAAGTTCCCGTAAATACTTGCGAATTACGAAGCACTCATTCGTGTCCATCTTAGTTGCTCTCAAGCGCCAATTGCAACTGTCTTCGACGCAAGCAACTGTCAACAATGACTTGTTTGATTTCTTTACCTTGAACTCAAAGTTATATTTTAATGCCAGCCGGTGCACAGCTTCCTGCAAATCTTTCTTGGTTTCAAACAGTTGCCCGACCTGCAAGTCCTCATCATTGGGAGCCACACGGAAAGAATTCGAGGACGGTCCACTTGTTCCAACCTGTGAGCTCCCACCAGGCTCGTGTCTCTGTCGGGATAAAGCAATCAAATTCTCATTTGTAAAGTCGTTTATGTTCTCATTGTTTTCAACTGTTGACGGAATTCTGCGCGTAACAGCGACATCACGATCAGAAGCAACTGTCTCAGGAATACCCACATCATCCGCAGGAACTATCTCCACTGTCTCCCAAAAATCTCGATCATTGTTATCCGCCCTATCCGAATCTTCACGTTCACCTTCGATAACATCCTTCGTAATTAAAGTCACACCAAGAACAGTCGAAGTCCGATGCATTTTATTCAATTCAGCATCATTAGTAACGAATACCGGTGGCATCGGAATGGATGAATCCCCATAACCGTTGAATAGATATCTCAATTGCATATCGTATTGAGATTGATCGACATTCAGCTTATTTTGCAAATCGTGGTACATTTCTAAATATGGTGTACTCTCTGTTACGGGAATTGCAATACAACCACGTATGTCACTCGTCCATCTCCATTCCCACCGATTATTTTCATTTAATTCGAAATCACCGAAATAACACAGGGATTATCATATCTGCATGAGGAAATGGTTTTAATCAACTTCAAATATTAATTATAAGAAAGAAAAAGGCAAAAAATCAGCTGCAGCGAAGGCTGTTTAACAGCCGAACAGCCGGCTGTTTAACAGCTGGCTCTTCGGCTGTTTTACAGCCGGCTGTTTCAGACTATTTCCGACTGTTTGTTAAGCTAAACCAGTAGGAATACCGTTCTAAAAACGAAATTAAGCATGCGTAATTTAAACGTAAGTTATACATCCGTTTAATTTTTTTTTGATAGGTTCTGTTAAAAAAAATCTATGTCGACATAAAATTTCTCTATTTAACGTATACTAATTTACTTAAAACGAAATTAAACATGATTAAATGTACTTACCGATTTGAAGTAATTGATGTGAAAAAAAATTTCAGTTTCAACGTTCCAAAGTTCTTCTAGATTTTGAGGTTCAAGCAGATGAAAAGATGAGAGTTTTTTTCTGTGTTGGAAGCTCGTTTTGAAGTTTTTATAAGTGGGAAAATGCTTGGTTTTCAATTATTAAGTAAAAGGGTAGTATAGTCCTTTCAACAATATATGATTTTGTAATTGTACAAAACATTTAAGGGTATCTTTGTCTTTTACCATACAAGAGGCCAATGTCATAATATTCATTATTTTGGAAGTCAAACTGAAATTTTGCTCCTTTGACCGGGTCAAAATTAAAAGTACCCCTAGTATCCTCATGTGGGACTTAGAAAACAAATAATGAGTCACAAAGAACCTGAAGTTGTACAAATGGGACTACTTGGAAAAAAAAAAAATGAAAGGTGATAGAGGTGTGTGAAATGAGAATCGCCAGCATAAGCAAAGCAATAAAAAATTAATAGTGGAAAACAAAGTATATATATCAACCTCAAAATTACAAAGTGAATAACATTTTGACCGACCCTTGTGTCCAAAGTCATGGGTTTGCTATATGTAGTTCAGCTAGTCAATATTATTGATGATGAAGTTTAGATAATAAATATATCTATTCTTTAAAGATTTTAACTTTTTTTTTGTATGAGTTGATTCGACATATTAGAGTAATTTTAAGTTCAAGTCTCATTGTAATTTATTTGTAACAAATTGATACAAGTTATATATTTGATGAAAATTGACATATTCTCTTCTTAAATAAGATTGGACGAAATTAAATAAGATTTTAAATATGAAAATTCTTTTCCATTAGAAAATGTCTTTTTACTAAGAATATTTAATAGAATGATCATAAATTGGATCTCCATTTATTTAGCTCTTGTTTGTTATCATTTCTTAAAATTTATTTTTTCCAAACTTATTTTCAATCATACATTTCATGGCATATACAATTTTTGTCAATTTTTTAACCACACATCTCACCAACTTTTATTAAAATCTACTAAAAATTTAATTTTTACTCAAATGAAGCATGAGATTAATTCGTTCAGTTAGTTTACTTCACTATTGAATATGACTTTTTAATAAGGGGGTGTTTGATAGACATTTTTATGTAAAAATGTATTTTAGAATAGTAAATTGATGTGAAATATGTGGTTGAAAAATAAAGTTTTTTTTATTTACGTGTAATATTATTTTAATAAAGAATGTGTTGTTGAAAAGAAGAGAAAAAAAAATACATTTTGAAGAAAATGACTACCAAACGGGCTCTAAGTAAAATATACATATTGCTCAATAAAAATTATATTCAAGTGACAGTTGAAACTTAGTAGCAATGATGTGATCTCTCTTACTACAAGAACTCTGACGATTAAGTTAGATAATGTTTAATAGCATTTGCTTTAATAGAGTATATGTTTCTCTTTTCTCCATCATTTCTAAGTGTGATAGGTAATTGATGTTTATTACGGATTACAATACAAACTGGGAGGTCATGATAGCCCTTTCAATCAAGATTTTTGATAGGTGTAATGTAGATTGAACTTAAGAAACAAATGTTCACTTATTTCATGAACAACCAAAAAAATCTAGGAGACGTTTCAGAGTTTTGAGTACGAAAAGAACAAATAACCTACTGGGCCAACAATTTCTTATTGGGCTGGGCTACAAAGCAAGAATAGTAAATACTGAAAATAATAAACTAAGAAACTTTTAATGCCGTTTTGACCCAGTAAACGAATTCAAACGGTTAAAATCCATCATGCACCACAGCAAAGTAATGAGTTCGTCCAGAATCATCGTGAGCTTTCTGGAATAGGGTCATGGGCCCAAAACGGACACCGTATGTAAAAGTTATGCTAATTTCTTCGAATACTGACCGTCCAAACGTTCCATATACGCAAATGTCTGTTCCTCCACACGAACCTCATCAAGGTGGAAACAAAGCATGGGCTATGCGAGGATTAAAATATCTCTGTTTGCCGTCCTTATTATTTATTTGTTTGTTATTATATTATAATTATATTTCAATTACAATTTAAATATAAAAACCTTTAAAAATTAAAACTTTTAACTAGGCAGGTTCACAATTTAAACCATGGAATAATGCTAAGAAACATGTGATGAACCATGGAATAATGCTAAGAAACATGTGATGAACATTCATGTTGGTGGTATCATGACTAGTATCAGAGCTAAAATTGTAGAGTTGGGGGAGCTAAATTGAAAACTTTGAGGAATTTTTTAAAAATTTTGTGCAAAATCTTAGATTTGACTTTTAGTGTGGGATAGCTGTAAATTTGCCACTAATCATGACGGACATTAGTGATTATCTCAAGTCAAATATAAAAAAGCATAGCAATTTAAAAAAATGAGAACACTTTTTCAAAATATATAACTACAATTAAACCATACCCAAAATTATAAACTCAATTGTCATGGAAATTTTAACAAAATGATATTTAAGTTTTTGAATGGTGCTATACTTACAGAGAAAAATCATACAGACAATTCATAGAATAGACACAAGAGTGAAGCCCACCTCAATAAAATATTTACGTGAGACCTACCCTCATATGACCATCCTGTATCACCTTTGTGAAAAAATGCCCTGTACATGAGGCATTTTCTCAAGTTTTTATAGAAACACAAAATGTGAAAAATGTGGTACAGCAGTTAATGCCTTCAGTCTTTATCCAAGTGCACTAAAAAGCTCAATCCACCTAGGCCAAAGGAGCTGAAGTTATCATGCAATCTTGATTCAAAAATGGCAATAAATTATTTCAGAACTCTGCCATTTTTTTTCCAAAGAAAACCATTTAATTCATTTTAACTTCTCTTTATTCTTTAGTATTATTCAATCCATCCAATCAAACTAGTTACAAATATTTCAAACTTCAAATTAGATTTTGACCATTGCAAATGTTCGATCAAATTAAGCTCCAAAATGTCTGGCTGGTTGAGCATGTCCCAAGTTATCTTCCCAAAGCTAGCTTCAAAGATTATCCCTTTTCTGATATTCTGGTCAACTTCTTTGTGCTCATTCGTATTGATAACAAAGTTAGTAAGATAAAAATTGAAACTCTAGTCTGGATCAACGAGCTCCTAAAAAGTGCAAAATATTCAAGTGATGTAGTTCAACTATCACAGAGAGTGGACAGTACAAAGTCTACATTTATTCTAACCAAAATTAAACACGAACAAAAAAGATCAAAGGAATTATGTGTTACATTCAAATACGGACGAGGAAACTAATGGGTTTGCAGGTAAAGCATTTGTAGATCCTTGCAGTGGACGCACGTCCAGGGAAACAAAGGAGGATCCAGACAGTAAGAATGAACACATTGAATCTGGCAGAGTTGACATCTAATGAGAAGATCCTCTGGTTCCCGATTAAAGCATTGATAACAAACTTGTGTAGCTGATGGCTACATAATAACAAAGAAAATATTGAGTTAGACATGTAAAAGGACCATCTCCAAATTGGTTGCATGGTTGATATAGACTACTTAAGGTAGTTCACATAGCCAAGCTTGCTTTGATAGTCATTGCAAAAGTTACATTGAAATGTTCAAAAGCAGCCAAATTGGTAAATGGATGAAACAGATGAAACAGATAATTAAGGTTCAGAAGAACTTTTAACCCATCCCCATGTACTCGCTAAAAAGGAGACAGATTCAGAGTCTTATCTTTATGAAACTGGAAAATGTCCAATAACTTACATTAGCAGGAAGGGTGCGTACATCATCAAGAAGGATGTAAGCATCCATTTTTGCACGATCATATGGAATGGTTTGTGAGTATATTTTTTGATCTGAAGAAACTGCATCTTCCACTTTTGTGATGCTTGCAAAATTAGACTTGCACAGCGGACAAGTTGAAGCCTTTCCCATTGAAGCCTATGAAAGATAAAAAAATCAATAAACAATGTCTATTGACAAAGAAAATAAATTATGTAGTTATGATCACGCCACAAACCAGAAAACTGGTAAACAATGATACAGAATATATCACGAGATTGTGAAAATTGATTCTAATTAACTTATGGTTGTGAAATGAGTGGTGTACCAATTACCATGGACAAAGAATAAATCAAGCCTGTTATTTGAAAAAGATACAGAAGGGCAGCCACATTGTCCAAAGATACTGTATACTTTTGGAATCCATATGGCTATAAATTTCAATATCACATAATCAGATAGATGATATTTTAAACTAGAACTAGTTTTTCAAACTCTACAAGGCAGCCTAGTGCAAACAGACACAAAAGAATATCAAAATGCTTGCTAATGCACAAGGTTGTTTAACATTTCAGAGAATCTTTTATCACACAGATACACAGTCTAAAATCCCCACAGGTGCAGAGAAAATATGACCCTTTTAAACAATGTCCAAGTACAATATAACACTCCACCGAAGAGAAAGAAAACAGAACAGAACAACAGTGATGCAGAAGTGAAATACTGAATAAGCAGATTATGTATACCATATGATCTGCCCAGGTCTGGATGCAAGAGAAACAAAATCTGTGACCACATGGCAGCACCCCTCTGGTTGAACTAAAATTAGTCCAACATATAACACATGATAACTCAGATGATCGATGGAGTCTGGTGTTTAGATCAGTGTCATCTAGAACCTCATGCAAATCTGTACAACAATCATCTGCAGTTCTGTGAATGGAAGATGCTGCATCCTCAACTAACAGGTTCTGATGATCATCATCTTTCATATCCTCAATTTCTTCAATGCCATCTAAAGCTTCATTATTAATTTGCCGACTCCAGGAGTGACTTTGATCGGATGCATTACCAAATTCATCTTCTCCCCTCCGCACATTTGAATTATTATGTGAAGCCCCACTGCCATTATTCTCAGAAAACACTTGTGCGGGTCCACAGTCTTGCATAAAATCCCCAGCAAAACCTAAGTCCTCCATGGTTTTATGCTTTTTAACCAGTCTACGATCTCTACAAGGTTCAAATGAAGTAGATTTCCCCTTCTTCAATGGAAGTGCTTGCTTAGAAGAGCTTGGTTTCCCAGGCTATTCAGGAAACAGAAAAAAAAAAAAAAAAAAAAAAAAAAAATTTGGTGCAAATAAAATAGTTTGACAATATAATGCTACAAAACAATCATGTATCTTTTGGCATGGCCGAAGTAACGTGAGCATAGAGAGGAAAATAAGCCCCATGTTTGAGTCCCATCTTTTAAATTGCATTTTTTCCCAAACTCTTTTTCAACCGCATATTCTCCCTATAAAATAATTTCACACGTAAACACAAAATTTTTCCCTGCTTTTAACCATATTATCTTTAAAAAATTACTTTCTACAAATCTATTCTCAAAAAATGGAGCTCAAACAAGAACTTAATGTTTTATCAGGCAGTCTAAAGTCAACTCAAATACCGTCAATACAGATAGTTAAAAAAGGTAGAGAAAGAGACTGGTGAAAGGAATATGACAACTAAACCAAAAAGATGAAGAGATGTTACGTACTATAAGAATTTTGATACATCTTGTAAATAATTATTCAAAGTAGGTTATAACAAAAAAATACACGAGACTAATGAGAATATAACCATAGAAAAGGAAGACAAATTTCATACCTCCACTGTCATGGAGCCTGACAACAGAAGCTTGTCAAGATAATGACTGCTACTACCTGAGTAATCCTGCCTTGAACTTCGTTGGATTATTTTCCGATTTGGTCTCTTCGATCCATGATTGTTTTGCCTCAACTCAGAAGGCAAATCCTGCAATAATCCACATATGAAATCTGCTGTTGAAGTCAATAGACAACTGTTCGATGCACAGGGCAATAATAAACAAAGTTGCGACAGAAGCAATAGTAAGTCAATTTTTCAACTAAAATTTTTGTTTCAAACATGTTTCCATAGGCATAGATTACATTTTTCTTTAAGTAAAAAAAGCGCAAAAAAAAGGAAGTTACTTCTTATGAGAGTAACTCAGTAAAGCAGGTGTTACTTTCAAATAACTTATTTCCAACTTTAACCAACAAAAAATTATTTACTCTAGAACTTATTTAAGCTTAGCCAAAAATGCAAATGACCATATTGCCATTGCAACCGAAGACATTAATTGCAGAGGAAAAAATTGCAACAGAAATGGTAAATTGAAATTAAAGAACTTCAAGACAGCATGAAATGTTAAGTGCTTTTCTAGGCTCCTCAAAATGATGGCTTTGCTTTCTGTTGAAGCATAGAAGCATTTTTACTGTGCATAGAGACACCATCATCTCTTCATTTATTTGCAGAAAATCCACACTAAGCGGCCCTCATTAATAGCCATTACACAGAACTGGCAGAGCTGTTTTGAGTATATCCAAAAAAAAGAAATTCTTTGCGTAGAGCTTGAATTTGATTCTCAATTTGGGAGGGTCATTCTAGCTATATAAGAAATCCTTGAAAATGAGCATAACTCATGTAAACCCATCCAGATATGCTTATCAGTAATGAAAATGAAATACAATTAAACAGAAGAAAAATATATTCAACGAAGACCATAAATCATATTAGAAAAAACCATAAGATATTATAAAAATGAAAGATCAGAATGCTACCTCATTTAATAAAGATGTATCGACAACAAAGATATCATCAGTGTCTTCACATTCAATATCAATCACATGTTGCTTAGCATTATTCCACGGTTTGGATTGAGAACCCGCCCTGTTAAATCCCAGGGAAACGTTCAAAAGCGGCAACCCCATTTCTTCACCACTGTAAGAAATCAAGGACAAAATATACGCCTGAACAACTGGAAATAAATAGAATTGTAAAAAATATCACAGAGTTGATTAAAAATCAGTTACTGCTGACCCAGAAACAAGCCATGACTGCAAACAATATCTAGTGAACAAATCTGCACACCCCATCATTATCAGAGTTCAAAGATGAACTTGCTAAGCATTAGCTCAATGTAATACATTAAAATGTATAGAGCTGCGTCAACATATGCACATATACAGTCAGTTTTACCTATGTTCAGCAAATATAGTGATCACACTGAGAAAAAGTTGCATGCGGGGAGAAAATTCCTAGTGGAATTTTGCTCGAATTTTACAATCTCTTAACAAGGCAAGGAAACTTGCAAGATTTTTTCATTGCAAGTCTAGATTCATAAGATAACTTAATGCGTGTTTGGTGGAATGTTTTTGGGTCCTTGAAGTGGGATTTGAGAAACTCCAATCAAAGGCCAATTGATTTTTTGCAATTCCATTTCCAGACTGGTACATGCCACTCTATAGTATAGTTTTAGCAATGCGAATTTCCAAATGTTACACATTCTTTTAATGTGTTTTACTGCCATGTACTTCTGAATATTTTTCCATCACGCTTCTCCATCAGTTACCCAAAGCATAACAAATTTAACAAATATGAGACGAGTAATGGCACAAAGAATGACAAGATAGTATGAAATTCTAACTCTATCCATGAATTCTAGATATTACTATATAGTCAAGTGCTACCTATCTTGAGTTTCCTCACAGTTTTCCAAAATGTCGTTCAGATAAAATGAATATGTATGGAAATCAATTAGACAGCATTTGTAAAGCCCATAAATTTAGGGAAGAAAGGTGTCTTCATGAATACTTTGAAAAGCATAAAACATTTTGATCATACACCATTTCAAAAAAGGCTTGTAGACAAGAGAATATTAAAGAATTCAAGTTCTACTTCTGCCCTAATTTTTCCCAATATAATTGTTATCTGGAGTTTGCCCCAAAAAAAAAAAAAGAAAAAAAAAAGAAAAAAAAAAAAAAAAAAAAAAAAAAAAAAAAAAAAAAAAAAAATTTTTTTTAAAGAAAGAAAGAAAGAAAAGAAATCTTTTCTTGAAATTCCAATACCCTATAAAGAATTCCTATAACAATTGTTGGTAGAAACATCAAATGCATCAGAAGTGTAAATTAATCCTACAACTTCATACTTAGGAAATTACAACATTCAATTAAAGCAAGGCTATCAAATTACCAAATTTCATGAAGTTGTGCAGTTCATGAGTATCTAAATGATCCTACAATGCAGAAAATCCTCATGAAACCAAGTAACACAATTCACCATACCTCTGAAAGGTGTACGGATGCTCCGGCACACGCCTTCCTTTCTTTACACATTCCTCAATCCAGCAATGATTAACTATTACAGTCTTGAACTTCTTACCAAGGTCATATTTCCTCCCTTCAAATTTCCAACACACCTATCACCCAGCAGATCAAAAAATATATATGTTAACACAATCGGCCTGAAATTAACAAAATAAAATTTACGTATAAAGATACAGAAATGAAAATATCATTTAATAGGGATTTTAAAGAGTACCAAATGCGTAACAGATTGATTCATAGCACCGACATAACTAGCGCCTGTCTTAGATATCAATTTGATGAGATTGAATCGCTCGGAGCCCTGATAACCACTAACTGTAGCTATCACCGATTCCATACCTTTAATTGGGAAATGTAGTGCCCCTATAATTTTTTTATCCACCAAAAATAGAGTAGAAATCCGGAGTGAGTTATTTGAACTTCCAAATAATAAAAAAAATCATGTCTTGCATCGACACAGGAATGAAACCCTATCGTTGATTGATAATGAATCTCGAGGAACATACATAAACATATACATTTTGCATATGCATATTAACATGCAAATATCAGATATGTGAAAAGAGAATGATAAATTGACCTTTGGGTTGATGTCGAAACAAGTCGTCTTCCATGGTGAGGATTGGGGGTGCCATTGAGGGAAGGCTTGTGCCGGGAAAATGAAAATTTTTAAAAATATGAGAACCTGGGTGTACGCCATACGGTATGGATTTACGGTGCGGGTCAATTAATAAAAATTAAACAGTAAATTAATATTTATTAATTTTTATAAATTTGCTTTTTATCTTTTAGGGTATGTTTGATTACATTTATTTTCCATGGAAAATATCAGTTTTCCATCCAAATTTTCACTTGGAGTGTTTGATTGCTATTTTTTTCCATAGAAAAGATTTTCCAACTTTTGAAAATATGCCTAATTTTCCTTGTTTTTAAGGAAAATATTTTCCTTGGGTAGAGGTGGTTTTTATTTTCCACGAAAGATGAAAAATATTTTCTTTTCTAAGTAATATTTTCCATGTCAATCAAACACACTCTTAATGTACTAAAAAATCGGTATTATTGTAGTTACGATCACAAACCTTTTAAATTTTTGTAGTTTTTACTCAAAATCTTTTATTTATAACATCTATAGTTCTAAACCTTTCATTCCCTTATATCGAAAGACAAATGGATGGTTCATTTCCTTGCGTAGAAGGACAAATGGATGGAAACCATCCACATGTGTGTTAATTGACTAGAAAAATTAATTTTAACCATATTTTTAACAATTTCAAAAAGAATAAAATAGTAATTTTATATATTTTCACATAACACAACTAAAATAAAATCAAAGAAGAAAAGAAATAAGATAAAATCATATTATTCTTCCACCTAAACCCAATCAAAACTCGTTGAACCACTGTGTGCCACCTCCCTTCAAGCCATATGACGTTGCATTGCGCCCACAAATCGCACTGCAAATTTTTTTTATTTTTATTTTTTGATATTCAGGTATCCCAACTTATACTAGACTAAATCCTGTACCCCCAAAATTTTTGCTCCTAGAACCTTGGAGGGGATAAATCGCGAGTTATGCCTCAACTGGATCACAAGTTCCCTCCACCGCCTGTACACTTCTGCGCACAAGAGATCATCCTCCAAAGTGATTGCTCCATACCTAATAAATCTGGTAGCAGGTTTCCACCAAGATTCGAACCTCCACCCTCTCGCTAAGCAAGACAAATGTTGATTGATCCACCAGTTGAGCTGTGTCCCGGAGGCACACTCCAAAATTATTTCTACATGGGATGGTGAAAGAAGATGAATTTCTTTTATATTTATTTAATTTAATTATTTATGTGAAAATAAGTAAAATAATTATTTTACCTTCTTTGAAAATGGTTTAAAATGTGATCAAAACTATTTTTCCTAATCAACAATTGGACATTTGTCCTTCTACCACAAGGAAATGAAAGGTCTAGGAACGTGGGTGCGACGAATGACAAGTTAGGACAAAAACTGCCAAAAAAAAAAAAAAAAAATTAGAAGATTAGGAATTGTATCTACGATTATTTCTAAAATATATGTGAATAATACATGAAACTTTTTAGCGACTTTGATAAAATATAATGCAATTCATGATTTAAATTTTTTTAACGAAAATGTGTGAAACAAATTGATAAAACTATTAAATAAATCATTGATATAGTATTTGTGGATTTCATCAAATATATAAATTAAAAGCATTTGATTGTCTACAAACCATTTATAAAATTAGCCAAATATTTCCGCATATTGTATTTGCTGGAATTCAATCTGAAGTCGTCACCTCTGACTAGGTATGGGCCCGACTCCAAGGTAAAGAAGCTAAATTACTATAAACCATTTTTTTTTTAATACCCAAGTCTCCCAACTTCGCCGGACTAAATCCTGGACCTTTAGCCACCGGCCCCTCGGTGACTAGCGGAGGTAAACCTCAAGTTGTGCCTTTTTGGATCACAGGTTCCCAATCGGTTGTTACTCGTGACCTCAAGAGAGCTTTCCTCCATAGTGATTGATCCACCAACAAATTGCCCTATTTGTTGGATCACAGATTCCCACCAGGAATCGAACTCTCCATGCCGAGGTTGCGAGCCCGCCTAAAGTGATTGATCCACCAATTCGGATGTGCCCTGGGGGGCCTAAATTACTATAAACTTAACATTTTGAGGTGAGGTCGAACCACAACGCTTACCTTGTTACAATAGTCAAAGGTACCTTCATCAGAAAACATCATGAGCAAGCTAAAGGAATGTCCCGCAATAACATCATTCACCCATTACGACCAATCAGAGACAAGAAGGATTCATCCCCTAATGTCAGCGTTGTCATGCTCACCATTAAGGAGAAAAAAATGATTGTCTGTAGATAATGATAATCTAGATTCGAGCTACAACCTAAATGTCATGATGGTTTGATCTAACTGTGCTCAACAAATGGGATTCATTCAAGTCGGGCGATGACACCCAACTCGAGGACAGTACTGTAGATTTACAAAATAGAGGGTGGCAAGCTCCTGTTTCGAAGCCTACATGATGAAGCAAATGCTCTACTAAAAGGTCTGAACTAAGCATTCTTTGTATTACACTACAAAATCTTAATGAAAATTACATTTTTCTTTTCTTTATAGTATTTCAGCAAGTACATGCTGTTATTCTACTAAATTTTCTCTTAAGTTAATCTATAATTATTACATCAATTTTCGTCATCAACATATTGATGTTAGAATGAGGGCTTTATTAGAACGCCCTACATTTTCAATCTCTAAAACATTCAAAATCAGCCCGCCCCTCAAAAATCTTCAATCAAAATGAGTCGCAATACTAGATTGAGAAGTTAATCTCGCACAAACTTTGACGATATCAACATCCTCATTAATTTTCAAATTGGAAGTGATTCCACAAAGGTCGAAAAATCCCCAACAAACTGCCATAAGAGACGCCATAGAGCGCCTCAAAACACAGTCCAACAAAGGGAACAAGACAAAACCAAACTACTACCACTTGCGTGGTAGAGACGGAGGTGGAATCTCTATTCCGAGGCAAAATGTACGCCATCCAATTTGAAGGAACTTGTAATTCGCAAAAAGAAGAGTTCTCCAAAAGTAGGACATATGACTCAAGTACGAGGGTTGAAACGCAGAAGGCTCAAGCTTCTTTGATCAACTAGGATCACAGAGTTTGCCCACTCGAAGAGACGGCTGACCTAATCTAACCCAGAACAGGCCAGCTAAAGGGTCTAACATGAGTTAGCCTACAGAACCACCCCCCAACGACCAACAAGGCGAGTCACTACACGTCAACGTGATGCTGTCGACCTCTCGGGGGCGCTCTACCTTTACGCGAGGCCATCGACCCCTCGGGGGCTCTCCACCTTTACGCGAGGCCATCTACCCCCGTGAGTGCTCTACCTTTACGCGATGTCATCTAACCCCCGAGGGTGCTCTACTTTTACGCAAGACCATCGACCCCCCCCAGGGGCGCTCTACCTTTACGCGATGCCATCTACTCCTCGGAAGTGACTTATGTGGTTACCCCCAACACTTAGTCAAAAATCTCAGATAAATTAACAAAGCTCCATGGCTATTATTATAGGTACAACCTTCAGGCAGGAATTTAGAGATCCCCTAAGAGAATGTGGGTTAGTGGAGAAGCCAACGTGGGACATGTGCCACCACGATCGCCAGGTACTCACCCAGCTTCCAGCATCTATAAATACCCTCGAAAACGACATAGGTAAGGGAATTTTTTTTGACATTTTCTAGCTATCTGAGTTCCATCCTTATTTCTTCTGACGCATATACTGATTCTCACGCCGGAGATAAAACAGGGGAGAAAGCCTTGCCCTCACTTTTCAGGTTATACATGCTCGTCGGAGTAACAGGAACACCACCGGCCATCAGGTAGATTAAGAGGTATTATTCTACCACCATTTCAGGGTCAGAGGAAAGACACTAGCTAAATCGATTGAAAAATGCATAGCTGACCTAGAAGCCATGCAAAAAGTGGTAATTGAAGAGTACTTCACCGATCATCACTCTCCTTTCATCGAGGACATCCAACAAAGCCCCTGTTGAAAAAGTTGATAATGTCACAGCTCACTAGATATGAGGGAGAAGGTGAACCCATTAGATACCTCTACAAAGACACATCATGGACAGAGCTCCATGCAGCCAATAATGTCATAATTTGCCGACTTTTGACCTTATCCTTGGTGACAAAAGCCTGAATATGGTTCAGGAAGTAGCTCCCAAAGGTCAATCAGAAGTTGGAATGACCTAGCTACTGCTTTCTTGGTCCAATTCATGGCCTCAAAGGCTAAAAATGGTCAAGGAAATAAAGATATCCAATATAGTTGGGCACAGTGACTCCCAACTTATCGTCAACCAAGTCATCTAAGTCCTTCTAAACAAAAGAGGACATGATGACCTAATGTCTTCAAGTAGTTTGAAGAGAACTCAATAACTTTTAAATCGTCAAAATAAATCAAAATCCCCGCATTGTAAAATAGCCATGCAGACGTCTTGGGCAAACTCACAAGTCACAAGCAATGAGGACGTGGAAGAACTCGACAGTATTCCACAAGGAAAATAAGACACTTCGCCCTCTAAAACAACGGAATGATCACCATGGTGGTAGACTCATTCGAGTTCGGTCCATTACTTGACCATGGGAGTAGGATAGAGAGATGATAGTTAGAATGTGCATGTCGTTTCTTAATTTCTTTGGCATGAAAAAGGAAAAAAATGACACATATAATTCCATAAAAAGTATAAGGATAAGAATATTGCTATTTGTTCCTAAGAAAGATCATTCTCAAGTGATGTGTAGTGAAATGACGAAGGCAATTAAATAGAGTTCAACTTTATGGATCTTATCATTTGATGACACATTTCATGGGAATAACCCTAATTAAGATTTAAGACGTATTTTGCATTCGGTATAATCAATTAAAATTATTGAACAAATCTTATCAATTCAACATACAAAATATATCATAAAAATTTTCGAGGACATCTTTAACAACAACCAAGAACTTTATAGGCGACATTTGTAATCCAATCTAATTGACACGTATTCAACCATTAGTCCAAGTAAGATTTTCTGTTGAAGAATACACACCACTCTAACGTGGTGGTTTGAAACGTATTTTAAAAATCGATGACAAGTATTGAGACAAATTAAAGTTTAATTGCTAAATAACCTGAGAAAAACTTCGGTGAGATGGTGCAACTGCTGAATGGGGAGCCACCAGCTCATTGGTGGCCCACCCTTACTCAATGAGGTGAGCTCGCCTCGGGACTTGATTTTCTCTCTCATTCCACCTTAAGTTTTAAGGTGGTCTCACCTCATTGGTATTAAGGGAATATAATCTCACGTCGAATAAAGATGAAAATATAGATCAATTTATAAGGATTTTGGCTACTCTTCGTAATAAAATTGACCTTTTAAGATGGAACCCCAAATCTTAACATAGTATCAAAGCTCATTAAACTTCAACGAGTGATTCGATTCGATTAAGACTCAAAAAATGAGCATACGAATTTCAAGATTGGTCTGCTCAAATGAGCCACCATCTTGCGGGAGCATATAAGGGAGATATAATCCAACATCGAATAAAGATGAAAATATAGACCAATTTATAAGGGTTTAGACAACTTCTCTTAACAAAGTTAAATTTTTAAAATGGAACCTCAAATCTTAATAATTGGATGGGAATGGTCCATCTGATGAAGTGGTGGCTCCCTATTCAACTTATGTAGTGCAACCATACCACCAAAGTTCTAGACAAGAATCTTTTGACATTGACAANGATGAAGTGGTGGCTCCCTATTCAACTTATGTAGTGCAACCATACCACCAAAGTTCTAGACAAGAATCTTTTGACATTGACAACAGAATTTTTAAGGGGTAAATAGCATATTGATGTGCAACCTATAGCTCTAGTAGCAAGTTAGTCCCAATTAAAATGAATTGGTCCCAAATCTTTCTTTGCAGTTAGAATTAGTCCTCAATGATAGAAACAAAATATAAGGCCAGCGGTGTGACAAATTTCTACAGTCATGTACAGAAGGTAAAACAACAAACAACAGAAGCTCAAGATTATATCTTTACCTGCTCAGATACAAGAATCAGAGAACTCGTCTCTCATGCTCAGGTAGAAATAGTCGCAGCCAAATTTACATGGGAGAAAAACACAAACAGAAGTGTTATTTATCACATCCTCGGTTGATTAATAAGGAAACGTTTCTATTATAAGAATCTCCAAAATTAGACAACTTGACAAAGGTGTAGTCAGTTAAAAATAACTTAACCAAATACATTTATTCTTGATCAGAAGCAGCAACTAACCACAAACTGGGTGCTAAATCTTCTTATGTTTCAAGCTTAAGAAATGCATTTATAATTCCCATCATTTCACTTCCATCAAATCGCCCAAGACAGCCTCTTGCTGCTGCTATCTCATTTAACTCAAAAACTGTGTCACCTTTAAAAGCCTCTATATGTTTGTTTTGTTTCTCTTCTTGCATCAGCAAATCTTCTACAAAAACTTCATCAGCTTGGATTGTTGGAAGTGGAAATGGGTCGAGAGGATTTTCAGAAAGAACCGATTCACCACCCACAGCACCTACAAAGTCTTTTAAACGGCATAATGCAAATGGGACAGGTTCAAAACTGTGGTCACCATATTCGACTGGAGTAGAGTGGTCTCCAGTGACACAAAGGTAATACTGAAATGTCCCCATTGATTCTGCTTCCCAAAGGAGCCTAGCCAGCTGCCCAATAGCTCGATCAACAGTTTCCAATCCTTTGACTTTGAACATGCTAGCTTTATCATGGCCTGCATCGTCTATTGCCTGCCACCAATAACGAAAATGCTTAGAATGTCAAATTATTTAGACAATCTAATGCATATTAATTG
>NW_019239523.1:129441-131445 GCF_002742605.1 Olea europaea var. sylvestris
AAAAGAAGAGAGAGAAAAATGAAAAAATGGGTACCAAACATGGGCTTAGTAATCAGTTTTGCTACTTTTAACATTCCATGATGACATTTTAGATGATTGAATTGCCACTTGATAATTTTGTGTTGGTCGGTGGAAAAACTATTTTTTCCACCAATCAATTCTGATTTGTCATTTGATAATTTTGTTAATCAGGAAGTCATTTTTATTGTTACCATAGCAAAACTCCTTACTAATTCCTTAATTCTGATGTGGACACGTGTCATCCAAAGCTTGCCCAGTTTCTCTGGATATCTCCAGATATTTCTAGTACTGGAAAAGTGTTTCCAGATTAGATATGGTAATCTTCAAGAATTCTCGGGAAATACCGATTCTCTTCGGGAACTTGCACATTTAACCTTGAGCTGCACTATAAATACATTCGTCTCTCCCAACCGGTAGATCATAAAAATTCAAAATACAGAAAGAAGTCTCCTTAACAACTTACTAGCACTTAAATTGAGATCCAAACTTTCTAGAAAACAAAATTGTAGAATGTCGCTGATTCCGAGTGTTTTCGGCCGAAGGAGCAACGCTTTTGATCCATTCTCTCTCGATCTTTGGGACCCTTTCAAAGATTGGCCCTTTAATTCAGTCCTCTCAGTCTCAGCTCGTTCAGACCTTTCTAACGAGACGTCTCAGTTCGCCGCCACACGGATTGACTGGAAGGAGACGCCGGAAGGCCACGTGTTCAAAGCTGATCTTCCCGGCCTGAAGAAGGAGGAAGTGAAGGTCGAAGTTGAGGAAGGGAACGTTCTGCAGATCAGTGGAGAGAGGAGCAGGGAGGAGGAGGAGAAGAATGATACCTGGCACCGCATGGAGAGGAGCTCCGGAAAATTCCTTCGCCGGTTCAGGCTGCCTGAGAATTCAAAGATGGATCAGATCAAAGCAAGTATGGAGAATGGGGTGCTGACTGTCACTGTCCCCAAGGAGGAAGTGAAGAAGCCTGAAGTAAAGGCCATTGATATTTCTGGCTGAAAAGAGTCTTGTGTATTGAATCCGGATTAATGTATCATGCTCTGTTTTACTGTGTCTGTCTGGTTTTCGAAGCGAAGTTCATCAATTCGAAATAAAATGTGAATGTGTGATTGCAGCTGTTTATTGTACCATTTCCTGTTTGAGTCTCATTTTTGGAAGAAAACATACTTTTTTGTACACGATTAAATTAAAAAATAAATAAATTATCATATAAAATTATTTTAGGCGAGAATACTTGGTTAAAAATAAATTTAAAAAAAATGAGTTTTTGAAAGAAGAAAAGAAAAAAAAACGAAGGCCAAACGTATGTCTATTGACGCCCTCTTGTTGGGGGAGAAAAATTTATACAGCATGCTTTATAAGTAGGTTTGGAGATAGATTCAATCAGGAAAGACACGTGTCAATTTCGAATTGAATAGTTCATTAAAAAAAGGAAGCTAATAATTAATTATTAATTCACACATCAATCAATTTCTTACAACCTTGTTTTTGAGCCTGAAAAATATTCATTATCCAAATGGATGTGAGGTGAGTCTAAATTTCTGAACCCCACTAGAGTAGAAAATCAACTATTGTAAAATGCTAATGACTATTATAATAGGGTTAATTTCACAATTGATCACTGAATTTACAGAAAAATTACAAAATGGTCATTGAAATTTAAAACTTTTAGTAACGGTCATTTAAGTATTGAGACGCTTTCAAAAATGGTCACTGAAATTTAAAAATTTTTGAGCTACTTTTACGGCAATTTTTCGACCATTTTCGACCATTGATACCACAGGATTTTGATATCGTTCGAAAGTCTACAATGTCCTCTTCAATTACAACAAAAAATTTCTCCCAAACTCCAAAGGATTCGGCTGGAATAAACCAATAAAGTTGGCTACCCGAAAAGGCAAAAATATGCCCAAATTTTCAGATTTTTGGTGGACTTTTGCGGCGATTTTTTGACAACTTTCGACCACCAAAATAGCCAAATTTTGATAC
>NW_019239524.1:0-1831 GCF_002742605.1 Olea europaea var. sylvestris
GGCCGATAACTTTCAAATCAGTCGACTTTAGGACACTATGTTTTAAAATACCCTTACAGACTTATTTACTCGAGTTATAGATGCTCGATAAGATGATTTTTTATTAACTTCTCCCCTTCTTATTTTCTTTATGACCCATGTATCGAGTTTTAGGCCAATGACTCCTAAATCAGTTGGTTTTAGGGCACCAGGTTTTAAAATATCCTTACTGGCTTACTTGTTCGAGTCATAAAGGCTTGAAGGGAAGTGTTATTTTCACACAAATTAGTTTTATGCCCATCTTTGTTTTTCTAGATATTTAGTTTCCAAAACCATTCCCCAACTTAAGACTTTCACCTAATTTTCATCTTATTGGTCTAGGCTTCCACACAGTAAAATTTCATGCACAGAACCCCTACCTATCTCAAAGTTCCCTTGTAATTGCTGAACAATCCCCAAATTATTCTAAAAATGGTTTATGGGATAATACAGTAGAGGGATTTCGATTTTCTCCTACTTTGTTCGTATTCCCAATCACTAGCCTAACATGTAGAGCACGAGTGCATGGGCTAAGAATGTCAAGTGTCATATCAACAAGTACAAATTAATCAAATTATGAGCCATATCCATAGTTCCTAATGTATACCTATTCCAATATTCACATCATAGTCGGCAAGGCTATTAAATCCACACAAGCACACAAAAGCATAACAAAAATGAATAAAACATGCAAATAATTTTTTTTAAACACTCGACAAGCACACAATGCAGCAATTAAATACATATATTGATGAATATAATCAATGCAACGAAAAATGGATGCCACAACTCTAAAATTATGCCGCCCCTCCCAAACTTATATATGACATTGTCCTCAATGTGAAAGTAAGTAGCCATCCCTCCCAAATTATGCCACATCTTTCCCTTATTTTCTCTCTTTTCTTCCTTTTCTCTCAAGAACACAGAGAGCCAGAAAAACAAATGGAATGAAAAACCCCCAAGATCAACAGTGCCAAATCAATTGTCTTAAAGAAGCTATAAAGGCATTCTAAATCCACACCATCCAACGGCCAAAATAAGCACACGTTTTAACCATCCAAGAGAAAATGATTTGCACTAATAAAAACATATTTCTCAAAACAAAACTTTAACAATAATAATTCTAGGAGCATAGAAACCGGGAGTACTAGGGTTCGGCTCCAACATTCTTCACCTTGCTACTAGAATTTTAGGCTGTCAATGCATCCAAGGAGCATTTTCACATTTGATTTTCAGTAGCTTTGTATGAAAATCACAAAGAATCAATGGAAATAAATTTAAAGTAGTTCAAAATTTTTTTAAGGGAATCACTTTAGTACCCATATTAGATGGATTAATTTGAGTTGCAATCTTTTCAATTTTTATTATTCCCTTAGAAATAACATCTCTAATAAAATGATATTTAGCAACAATGTGTTTTGTTCTATTGTGAAACATGTGATTTTTAGTAAGATGAATAGCACTTTAATTATCTGAAAAACAAAATAGTTTGTGTATCAACGAAACCAAGTTCGGATAGCAATCCATTTAACCACATTCCTTCTTTTATAGCATCAGTAGGAGAGAGATATTCAGTTTCAGTAGATGACAAAGTAACAATCTTTTGTAATTAAGACTTCTAGCTGATAACAGTACCAGCAAAGTCAGAATCTATAAAATCACACACTCCTCATTAGATTTAAACACTAACCCTAATTAGCAGTACCTTTTAGGTATTTTGATAACCATTTTAAGGAATTCCAGTGATCTTGTCTAGGATTACTCATAAATCTAGTTAATATACAAATACCTTATGCAAGGTCAAGTCTAATAC
>NW_019239525.1:0-1831 GCF_002742605.1 Olea europaea var. sylvestris
GACCGACTTAGAACCTTCAGGCAAATCAACGACATCCCAAACTTTATTCTGTTCCATTGATTTCATCTCATCATTCATAGCGTTGATCCACTTTTCAGAATCATCACTTTCAACAGCTTGTGAAAACGAAACCGGATCTTTACTCGTCCCTAAAACATAATCCGATTCTTGCAGATATACCAAATAATCATCTGAAATAGCTGATCTTCTTTCTCTTTGAGATCTTCTTAACACTATTTCTTGTGACTGTTCTGCAATCAGTTTATTGGTAGCAATCTCATTATGGAGTGACTGATCACTAGATTGTTGTTCGGTGTTGTTATACTGTTCTACAACAGGAGAAACAACAATTTTCCATCTTCTTTCTCTTTGAGATCTTCTTAACACTAATTCTTGTGGCTGTTCTGCAATCAGTTTATTGGTGGCAATCTCATTATGGAGTGACTGATCACTAGATTGTTGTTCGGTGTTGTTATATTGTTCTACAACAAGAGAAACAACAATTTTCCTTGAAGTTACGGGTATCGGGACGGGCACCCGAACTTCTTGGATGATCACATTACGTGATGCGTCACTCCCACTAATTTCACCATTCTCAAAAAATCTGGCATTTTTGGTTTCCACAATCTTTGTACTATGGCTAGGATAGTAAAAGCTATACCCTTTGGACTTCTCTGGGTAACCAATGAAGTATCCGCTTATAGTTCCAGAATCCAATTTATTTTCATGTGGATTGTAGATTCCATCCTCTGCTAGGCAACCCCAAATATGAAGATGTCATAAGCTCAGTTTCCTTCTCGTCCACAATTCAAAAGGTGTCTTTTGAACTGCCTTACTAGGAACCCGATTAAGCAAATAGACAGCGGTCCTAAGGGCTCCCATCCACAACGAAATGGGTACCGAGGAGTTATTTAACATACTCCTAACCATTTTCATAAATGTACGATTTCGCCTTTCAGCTACTCCATTCCGCTGAGGCGTGCCAGGCACTGTGTATCCTACACAAATGCCATGCTCTTCTAGGAATTTAGGAAAAGGACCTAGACATTGTCTCACTCCATCATACCTTCCATAATACTCACCACCTCTATTAGATCGAATGATTTTCACCTTTCTATCTAATTGTCTCTCAACTTCAGCAATAAATGTTTTTAAGGCATTTATTGCTTGAGACTTTTCATGTAACAAATAGACATAACTATAACGTGAAAAATCATCCATGAAAGTGATAAAATACTTTTCTGCACTAAGTGACGGTGAGTCAAAAGGTCCACAAATATCAGTATGCACAATCTCCAAAAGCTCTTCACTTCTTGTGGCTCATTTCTTTGTATGTTTGGTTTGCTTTCCTTTAATGCAATCCACACATACATCAAAATTAGTAAAGTCAAGATCTAAAAGAATATCATCATTTACTAATCTCTCCATCCTTTCCCTGGATATATGCCCAGTCGTTTATGCCACAAGATGGAAGAATTTTCATAAGCTCATCTACGTTTAATTCCAACATTGCGATACAGGGTTAGAAGGGTTTGCACAAAAGTTTTATTAAGATTAAATCTATACATCCCTTCATATAAAATGCCAGAACCAACAAATGTACCATTTTTAAACAAACGAAAACTACTATTATTAAAATCAAACGAATATCCAGAGAAATCAAGTCTTGATAAAGAAACTAAATTTCTGGAAAGAGAAGGTACATAAAGAGTATCAAATATGTCCAAATAATGGCCTGATTCTAAAAACAAATGAAAAGTTCCAACACCAATAACTAGTACTTCCATTCCATTTCCCAAGATTACGAAATGTTCATTTTCCTTTCTTTCCG
>NW_019239526.1:0-1831 GCF_002742605.1 Olea europaea var. sylvestris
TCACAGCTTCCCAGTGTGCCTTCCCCGGATTCGCCATGAATCTACTGACCACACTCACCGCCTGTGAAATATCTGGGCGTGTATACACCATGGCATACATCAAACTGCCAACTGTACTCGCATAAGGCACACAATCCATGCGTACCTTTTCTTCCGCTGTAGTAGGAGACTATTTACCAGAGAGCCTGAAATGTGGAGCCCATGGAGTTACCACCGACTTTGCACCTTGCAACCCGAACCTAGCAATAACCCGCTCAATGTAGCCTTTCTGACTCAAGAACATTCGCCGGTTCGTCCTCTCTCTTCTGATCTCCATACCCAGTATTTTCCTAGCAGCCCCCATATCCTTCATCTCAAACTCTTTACCAAGTTGAGATTTCAACTTATCTATCTCCACCTTGCTTTTCGATGCGATAAGCATGTCATCCACATACAGAAGAAGATAGATATAGTTACCTCCCCGAAGTTTTCGAATATAAACACAACAGTCATACTCATTTCTGGAGAAACCATGCTTTAGTATGAAGGAGTCAAATCGCTTGTACCACTGTCGAGGAGATTGCTTCAATCCATATAGTGATTTTCTCAAGCGACATACCTGACATTCCTTATCCTCAACTTTGTAGCTCTCAGGTTGATGCATATAGATCTCCTTATCCAAGTCCCCATGCAAGAAGGCAGTTTTGACATCGAGTTGTTCCAGCTCAAGATCATGATGAGCAACAATACTCAATAGCACCCGAATGGAAGTGTGCTTGACCACAGGAGAAAAGATCTCATTGTGGCCAACTCCCTCTCTTTGTGCAAATCCCTTAGCCACTAACCTCGCTTTGAATCTTGTACCATCGAGCTTGGTAGGATCCTCCTTCTTTTTATACAACCACTTGCAACGAATAGCTTTCTTACCTATGGGCAATGGGACAACCTCCCATGTTTGGTTCTTGTGAAGTGATTCCATCTCTTCTTCCATTGCCGCCAACCAACTCTCGCTATTGTTGTTTAAAATAGCTTCCTTGAAAGTGGTAGGCTCATCATCCTCCACCGAGAGTGCATACTCAACAAAATTTGTCTGCCCATAGTGCCTCAAAGGCTCGTTTGGCCCCAACTTTAGAACTTGCTTGAAAGTACGGCGTGGCCTAGAGGAAGCCAAGTTATTTGCAAGCTGCTGTTGTTGCTGTGCCTGTACATTCTCTTGCCGAATCGCCTCTTGTTCAAGTGCATCATCACTCTCATCTTGAGTGTCTGTTTGATGCTCCTCTTGAACATGCCTAGAATCAGGTTGATCTCTAGGTTCTATGTCAACAACTTGAGACATTGTAGTCTCAACATCATCACCACCGGGCACTGTAGCTTTCAACGAAGCTATCATGGAGTTCTCATCAAAAGTAACATCTCTGCTGATTATGAACTTAGAATCCTCTACACACCAAAGGCGATAGCCTTTAACACCTGCCGCATACCCCAAGAATATAGCCTTCTTGGCCCTCGCATCGAGCTTTCCCTCGTTGACATGATAGTAGGCTGTGCATCCGAATGTTCTGAGTTTCTTATAATCTGCATGTTCTCCTGTCAATACCCTGTAAGGTATATCTCCATCTAACCTTGAATGTGGAGACCGGTTCACAATGTAGCAAGCATTTGCAACCGACTCTGCCCACCATTCTCTGCCCAAATCAGCATAGGATCGCATACACATCAATTTCTCTCGAAATGTGCTATTCAGTCTTTCCGCGACCCCATTCTGTTGAGGTGTATTTCTAACTGTCCAGTGTCTCACAATGCCTTCCTTACCACAGAACTCCTTGAAAGCACCATCTGTATACTCAGTACC
>NW_019239527.1:0-1527 GCF_002742605.1 Olea europaea var. sylvestris
GCCGGGGGCAATTTCGTCATTTTTCGCGACGGTGTCGGAATCGTCTAAAATTTGACTGATTGATGGGAAACAAAAATCGCGCCAGGGCAATTTCGTTATTTTTCGTGACGGGGTCGAAATCGGCTAAAATTTGACTGATTGATGGGAAACGAAAATCCCGCCGGGGGCGATTTCGTAATTTCTCGCGACGGTGTCGAAATCGGCTCAAATTTGACGGATTGATAGGAAACAAAAATCGCGTCGGGGGCAATTTCGTCATTTTTCGCGACGGAGTCAGAATCGGCTAAAATTTGACTGATTGATCGGAAACAAAAATCGCGCCGGGGGCAATTTCGTCATTTTTCGCGACGGAGTCAGAATCGGCTAAAATTTGACTGATTGATCGGAAACAAAAATCGCGCCGGGGGCAATTTCGTCATTTTTCGCGACGGAGTCAGAATCGGCTAAAATTTGACTGATTGATCGGAAACAAAAATCGCGCCGGGGGCAATTTCGTCATTTTTCGCGACGGAGTCAGAATCGGCTAAAATTTGACTGATTGATCGGAAACAAAAATCGCGCCGGGGGCAATTTCGTCATTTTTCGCGACGGAGTCAGAATCGGCTAAAATTTGACTGATTGATCGGAAACAAAAATCGCGCCGGGGGCAATTTCGTCATTTTTCGCGACGGAGTCAGAATCGGCTAAAATTTGACTGATTGATCGGAAACAAAAATCGCGCCGGGTCAATTTCGTCATTTTTCGCGACGGTCTCGAAATCGGCTAAAATTTAACTGATTGGTGGGAAACAAAAATTGCGCAGGGGCAATTTCGTCATTTTTCGTGACGGAGTCGGAATCGGCTAAAATTTGACTGATTGATGGGAAACAAAAATCGCGCCAGGGCAATTTCGTCATTTTTCGTGACGGTGTCGAAATCGGCTAAAATTTGACTGATTGATGGGAAACAAAAATCTCGCCGGGGGCGATTTCGGAATTTCTCGCGACGGTGTCGAAATCGGCTCAAATTTGACAGATTGATAGGAAACAAAATTCGTACCAGGGGCAATTTCGTCATTTTTCGCGACAGTGTCGAAATCGGCTAAAATTTGATTGATTGATGGGAAACAAAAATCGCGCAGGGACAATTTCGTCATTTTTCGCGACGGAGTCGGAATCGGCTAAAATTTGACTGATTGATGGGAAACAAAAATCGCGCCAGGGCAATTTCGTCATTTTTCGTGACGGGGTCGAAATCGGCTAAAATTTGACTGATTGATGGGAAACAAAAATCGCGCCAGGGCAATTTCGTCATTTTTCGTGACGGGGTCGAAATCGGCTAAAATTTGACTGATTGATGGGAAACGAAAATCCCGCCGGGGGCGATTTCGTAATTTCTCGCGAAGGTGTTGAAATCGGCTCAAATTTGACAGATTGATCGGATACAAAAATCGCGCCGGGGGTAATTTCGTCATTTTTCGCGACGGTCTCGAAATCGGATAAAATTTGATTGATTGATGGGAAACAAAAATCGCGCAGGGGCAATTTC
>NW_019239527.1:1631-1831 GCF_002742605.1 Olea europaea var. sylvestris
CGCGCCGGGGGCGATTTCGTAATTTCTCGCGACGTTGTCGAAATCGGCTCAAATTCGACTGATTGATCGGAATCAAAAATCGCGCCGGGGGCAATTTCGTTAATTTTTGGCGACGGACTCGAAATCGGCTAAAATTTGACTGATTGATGGGAAACAAAAATCGCGTAGGGGCAATTTCGTCATTTTTCGTGACGGAGTCG
>NW_019239528.1:0-1831 GCF_002742605.1 Olea europaea var. sylvestris
TATGCAAAAGTTAAGCTCAATTCTTTGAACGCCGACAATCCAAGCGTTCCTAATGTGCAAGTGCTCATTCTTTTGAAAAATGGGCAAAATCCCTCATAGGTCATGAGGAAGCGGTGAGTTTAATCCAAAACGGTCACTACATTTCCAAAAGTACTTATGGGCCCAAAACGGACGCCGTATGCAAAAGTTACGCTCAATTCTTCGAACGCCGACAATCCAAGCGTTCCAAATATGTAAGTGCACATTCTTTCGAAAAATGGGCAAAATCCCTCATACGTCACGATAAAGTGGTGAGTTCTATCCAAAACGGTCGCTACATTTCCAAAAATTACTTATGGGCCCAAAACGAACACCGTATGCAAAAGTTACGCTCAATTCTTTGAATGCCGACAATCCAAGCGTTCCAAATATGCAAGTGCTCATTTTTCCGAAAAATGCATAGGTCACGATGAAGCGGTGAGTTCTATCCAAAACGGTCACTACATTTCCGAAAAGTACTCATGGGCCCAAAATGGACGCCTTATGCAAAAGTTACGCTCAATTCTTCGAACGCCGACGATCCAAGCGTTCCAAATATGCAAGTGCACCTTCTTTCGAAAAACGGGAAAAATCTCTCATACGTCACGATGAAGCGGTGAGTTCTATCCAAAATGGTCACAACATTTTCAAAAATTACTTATGGGCCCAAAACGGACACCGTATGCAAAAGTTACGCTCAATTCTTTGAACGCCGACAATCCATGCGTTCCAAATATGCAAGTTCTCATTCTTTCGAAAAATGGCTGAAATCTCGCATACGTCACGATGATGTAGTGAGTTCAATCCAAAACGGTGGCTACATTTCCGAAAAGCACTTTTGGCCCCAAAACGGACGCCGTATGCAAAATTTACGCTCAATTCTTCGAACGTCGACAATCCAAGCGTTCCAAATATGCAAGTGCTCATTCTTTAGAAAAATGGCTGAAATCCCTCGTATGTCACGACGAAGTCATAAGTTCAATCCAAAACGGTGGCTACATTTCCGAAAAGCACTTATGGCCCCAAAACGGACGCCGTATGCAAAAGTTACGCTCAATTCTTTGAACGCCAACAATCCAAGCGTTCCAAATATGCAAGTTCTCATTCTTTCGAAAAATGGCTGAAATCTCACATACGTCACGATGAAGTAGTAAGTTCAATCCAAAACGGTGGCTACATTTTCGAAAAGCACTTATGGCCCCAAAACGGACGTCGCATGCAAAAGTTACGCTCAATTCTTCGAACGCCGACAATCCAAGCGTTCCAAATATGCAAGTGCTCATTCTTTAGAAAAATGGCTGAAATCCCGCATGCGTCACGACGAATTTGTGACTTCAATCCAAAACGGTCGCTACATTTCCGAAAAGTGCTTATGGGCCCAAAACGGACGCCGTATGCAAAAGTTACGCTCAATTCTTCGAACGCTGACTATCCAAGCGTTCCATATATGCAAGTGCTCATTCTTTCAAAAAATGGGCGAAATCCCTCATAGGTCACGATGAAGCGGTGAGTTCTATCCAAAACGGTCGCTACATTTCCAAAAATTACTTATGGGCCCAAAATGGACTCCATATGCAAAAGTTACGCTCAATTCTTGGAACGCCGACAATCCAAGCGTTCCAAATAGGCAAGTGCTCATTCTTTCGAAAAATGGCTGAAATCCCGCATACGTCACGATGAAGTAGTGAGCTCAATCCAAAATGTTCGGTACATTTCCGAAAAGTACTTACGGCCCAAAACGGACGCCTTATGCAAAAGTTACGCTCAATTCTTCGAACGCCGACAATCCAAGCGTTCCAAATATGCAAGTGCT
>NW_019239529.1:0-1831 GCF_002742605.1 Olea europaea var. sylvestris
AGAGAGAATTTTTTTATTTTATTTTTTATAAATAATGGGTATCTTACAAGGGTTATTAAGTGTTCAATTGTTCTCATTGGAACATCTTCTGTAATACAGTTTAATTTGTATTTTGGCCTTTTATTGCCTGTGTAACTCGAGAGATGAATTGGTTGTGTAGATTTTGGTGTAGTTCAACTGATATACATTAATTTCTACCTCCCAATCCGAATCCAATACTTGTCTCTTTTTGTTTCATCAAGATTGTGGTTTTATGTCCGTCTTGTAGGAACTTTCATTAATCTCACCTCTATGATTCTCGATTGTTTTGCCATCAATAGCATAATGTATATCAATGTATTGAATTTGTGTTTACTACTGCAGGGTTGGTCGACAAGTCGTCAATGTGCCCTCATTTATGGTGAGAGTGGATTCCCAGAAGCACATTGATTTCTCTCTTACAAGTCCATTTGGTGGTGGCCGCCCTGGTAGAGTGAAGCGAAAGAACCAGAAGGCAGCTGCAAAGAAGGCTTCAGGTGGTGATGGGGATGAAGATGATGAAGAGTGAAAGCTTGGTGGTTAATGCGGTTAAAGGTAATACCAGGCAGCTGCATCCTTAGTTTTTCTTTGCTCGCGTAGCAGTGTGTTAAATGAACTAATCGTGGCTTCTGTCCAAGATATTGAGATTAGGATGTTTTGAGCTTCACAATTATTTTCATGCCTTTAAGGTTTTGTAGTTTTTATTTGACTTTGATTATTATAAACTATATTGTTGCTGGTTTGTTATGTTTACTATGTAAACAACATATGGCACGAGATTGGGTGTAAAATCCAGACATGTCTTGCAGGAGCTTGTTTGGCCCGACTTCAACTCGACATGACATTGGGTGTTACGCAAGTCATGCCAAGCGTAGTTAATCGTATTTTTCTGCTCAGCTCTACCGTCTTTACGTTACGTGAAACCCACTTGAGGTAGAAATATAATTAGATAAATAGTATTAAAAATTGTTAAATTTGAGATCCTTGTTAGATTCAAAATTTTATTTGCTGGGACGTTGGAGAAAATTCAAATACAGATTTTGTACGTAAGAAGGTTTTTTCATCCGCTAATAAGGTTGGTTGTGGGATGGAAGTAGAAAAGACTCGTCTGGTGAGACGAAAGATAATGGAAACAAAAAATTCGTTGATTAATGTCTTAAGTAAACACTCCTTCGTGATCTCACGGGCACATAGATTGTTGTCCATTTGTGGTATTAGCAAATAATATTATTAAAAAATCCACGGGTCTCGTGGATGACGAGCCAATCAAAATTCAGAGGTTTTTTTGACTTAATCTTTTTAGCCTTGTTTGATTTCGATAAAAATTAGATTTTTAGTAGATTTTGATGGAAAATAAATGGAATATGTGGTTAGAAACTTGATAATAAAGTTGTGAATGAAAATTAATTTGAAAAAATGAGTGCAACTTGTAAGGATGCCTATTGGCCAAGCTTGATATGGGCATGTGAATTAATTTGAATGCATGCCTTTCTATAGGGGTGGACCGGGGGGTCCTATAGGTTCAATTGACCTCCTAGTTTTCGGGGGAAAAAAAAAAAAAGGAATTTGCATTTTTTTTTAGTTAGAAAGTTAAAGTTTAAAACTTGCACTATAAATGTATAATGTAATCGGAAGTTTCAAATTTAACTTTGTGTCTTTGTCTTTGTTTCTTCCCCAATCTATTGATTGCGGACTGTCATTATCATTTACGGTTTACCCACAATTTGAAAGTGTGATTGTGATCTCTTAACTCAAAATGCCTGAATCCGTTCCTAGCTTCCTATTTGACCACATTATGGCGACTTCATCGAAG
>NW_019239530.1:0-1831 GCF_002742605.1 Olea europaea var. sylvestris
TAATGATTTATATTATTAACCTCATTGTATAGTTTTACAATGTCTGTAACTATATGAAGTCTTAAAGAGTTTATACTATGTAACCAATGCAAACTTTGATGATCAGCAAAGTTCCTGTACAAAGATCGCTGAAGGAAGGGAAATCAATCATACTGCTGCAATGTTTCTGACTTTAATTTTTCTGGTTGTACTGTTTCAGCATTTCTTGGGATACTATGCTTTTAAGAGCAAAACACTCCAGGACGAGTTCAGTCCAGAAGGTTTGTGTAAAGCTGCCATGTTCGCTCTGCTCGTGAAAGAGGAACTCGAGTCCTGGCCTGAAAAGAGCCTTCGACAAAGAAGTTGGCTGAAAATTCCTGAAGCTATTCAACAATGCAGGCACCCTTGGATGCGAGAGGCTCTTGAAAAAGGCTTTAAAAACTGGTATGCTACAAATTACAACCATAATTCCACAATCGATTAATTTTGAGATGTTATAGAACTTGGGTCCGGCACAATCTCAAGCTGGTCTTGAGACCTTTTCGTTCTAATTTTTGTATTTCCTTGTGGGAACTTGGAAGAGATGATGCAAATAGTTCAATTGCTTTAGGTTTTGAACATTTTCTGGTGAAGATGGGTTCTTGCATATCATTTCAACATTTCCCTTGATTAATACCATGGCCATTCTATTAATTAGGTGTGCTCTTTTAGATTGAATTTTGTCTTGTATGCCAATCTGTTCGGTTTCAAATTAGCACGTCTCGAACGCAATATTGAATTAGATTGAACAAAAAATTAGGGATTGTTTCTTTGGATAAAAGCTCTACCAAATTTTGATCCAAGTTATTAAAAAGTCGGGTTAAAAAGCAGGTCCTATGATATGCGTGGTTATAATTGAAGTTTGGTTGGTCGAAAAGTTGGTAAAATTTTATTAAAAAAAAGCACTTAAATTCTTTTTTCTAACACTTGATGTCCATCTACATACACAGAAAGACTACTCTGCAAAATTTTCTCAAGACATGTTCAGTGAAAAATAAGAACTTAGACGGAAATGTCAACATGTGAACTTAAATTAAAAGTGATAAAATATATTATTTTTGACATATTTGCAAATAAAAGGTCGTTTGAACCCCATTATTTGTAGATTATAATGAGATGAATAGTAATTTTTTTTGAAAAATGAGTGATTGAAAAGTTTTGAATTTACGTGTAATATTATTTTATTGAAAATTATGTGGTTAAAAGTAGAAGAAAGAAAATTTTAATTTAACATAATGAGAAATAATGGGGCTCAAACTGGAGCTTTACTCGAGACTTGGGGAGTATTTTACTTTCTTTCGAGCTTAGCCGATAATCACTTGCTACTATTCAATATTTATTTCGGACATATTTATAAATTGATATTAAATTATACAACAGATGACAAATCTAAACGTAAATAAATCCAAAACAATGGCCGCTTACAGGTCTACAGAGTAAAATGGGTCGACCGCTGTCCGTAAAAGTGAAAAGTCGAACTCGATCCGACCCATTTGACAAGTGAAACTTCATTTTCTACTTTCTACTCAAAAGCCAAAGAACCGACAAAATAATTATAAATTGTCAAGAGCGGATATGGTACAATCTTAAAAAAAATGCTTCATAGTATCGAAGCAATAAGCAAACCTGCTATCTTAATTCCTTTTTACCACACAAAATTCTTGTAGCGACGAATTCCTACAAGCAGTACATCTGCTTTTCCCATAATATTTTTACTTGATATACAGATGTGATAACAAAACATTACTAAAACTGGAGAACTAATGCTCGTGCTTAACACGCGCCTTTAATATTCCGGGAACAGGAGACGAGG
>NW_019239531.1:0-1831 GCF_002742605.1 Olea europaea var. sylvestris
TTTGTTTCCGATCAATCTGTAAAATTTTAGCCCATTTCGACAACGTCGCGAAAAATGAGGAAATTGCCCCCGGCGCGATTTTTTTTTCCGATCAACTTGCCAAATTTCATCCCATTCCGACACACCGTCGCGAAAAATGACGAAATTTTCCCGGCACGATTTTTGTTTCCGATAAATCTGCCAAATTTCGGCCCATTCCGACAGCGTCCCGAAAAGTGACGAAATTATCCCTGGCGCGATTTTTGATTCCGATCAGTTGTCAAATTTTAGCCCATTCCGACACTGTCACGAAAAATGACGAAATTTTCCTCGGCATGATTTTGTTTCGAATCAACCTGCCAAATTTCGGACCATTCCGACAGCGTCGTGAAAAGCGACGAAATTGCCCCTAGCGAGATTTTTGTTTCCGATCAATCTGTAAAATTTTAGCCCATTTCGACAACGTCGCGAAAAATGAGGAAATTGCCCCCGGCGCGATTTTTGTTTCCGATCAACTTGCCAAATTTCATCCCATTCCGACACCGTCGCGAAAAATGACGAAATTCCCCCGGCGCGATTTTGGTTTCCGATTAATCTGTCCAATTTTTTCCAATTCCGACACCGCCGTGAAAAATGACGAAATTGCCCCCGGCGCGGTTTTTGTTTCCGATCAATTGTCAAATTTTAGCCCATTCCGACACCGTCGCGAAAAATGACGAAATTCCCCCGGCGCGATTTTGGTTTCCGATTAATCTGTCAAATTTAAGCCCATTCCGACGCCGTCGCGAAAAATGACGAAATTTTCCCCGGCACGATTTTTGTTTCCGATCAACCTGTCAAATTTCGGCCCATTCCGACGGCGTCGCGAAAAGTGACGAAATTCCCCCGGCGCGATTTTGGTTTCCGATTAATCTGTCAAATTTAAGCCCATTCCGACACCGTCGCGAAAAATGACGAAATTGCCCCAGGCGCGATTTTTGTTTCGATCAATTGTCAAATTTTAGCCCATTCCGACACCGTCGCGAAAAATGACGAAATTTTCCCCGGCACGATTTTTGTTTCCGATCAAACTGCCAAATTTCGGCCCATTCCGACACTGTCGCGAAAATTGACGAAATTTTCCCCGGCGCGATTTTTGTTTCCGATCAACCTGTCAAATTTCGGCCCATTCCGACGGCGTCGCGAAAAGTGACGAAATTCCCCCGGCGCGATTTTGGTTTCCGATCAATCTGTCAAATTTAAGCCCATTCCGACACCGTCGCGAAAATTGACGAAATTTTCCCCGGCGCGATTTTTGTTTCCGATCAACTTGCCAAATTTCATCCCATTCCGACACCGTCGCGAAAATTGACGAAATTTTCCCCGGCGCGATTTTTGTTTCCGATCAACTTGCCAAATTTCATCCCATTCCGACACCGTCGCGAAAATTGACGAAATTTTCCCCGGCGCGATTTTTGTTTCCGATCAACTTGCCAAATTTCATCCCATTCCGACACCGTCGCGAAAATTGACGAAATTTTCCCCGGCGCGATTTTTGTTTCCGATCAATTGTCAAATTTTAGCCCATTCCGACACTGTCGCGAAAAATGACGAAATTTTCCCGGCACGATTTTTGTTTCCGATCAATCTGTAAAATTTTAGCCCATTTCGACAACGTCGCGAAAAATGAGGAAATTGCCCCCAGCGCGATTTTTGTTTCCGATCAACTTGCCAAATTTCATCCCATTCCGACACACCGTCGCGAAAAATGACGAAATTTTCCCGGCACAATTTTTGTTTCCGATCAATCTGCCAAATTTCGGCCCATTCCGACAGCGTCCCGAAAAGTGACGAAATTGTCCCTGGCGCGATT
>NW_019239532.1:0-1831 GCF_002742605.1 Olea europaea var. sylvestris
GGAAATGTAGTAACCGTTTTGGATTGAACTCACCACTTCGTCGTGACGTAGGAGGGATTTCGGCCATTTTTCGAAAGAATGAGTACTTGAACATTTGGAGTGGTTGGATTGTCGGCGTACGAAGAATTGAGCGTAACTTTTGCACACGGTGTCCATTTTGGGCCCATAAGAACTTTTTTGAAATGTAGCGACCGTTTTGGATTGAACTCACCACTTCATCGTGACGTATGAGGGATTTTGGCCATTCTTCAAAAGAATGAGCGCTTGTATATTTAGAACGCTTGGAGAGTTGGCGGACGAAGAATTGAGCGTAACTTTCGCACACGATGTCCGTTTTTGGCCCATAAGAACTTTTTGGAAATGTAGCAACCGTTTTGGATTGCACTCACCACTTCGTCGTCAAGTACGAGGGATTTCGACCATTTTTTGAAAGAATGAGCACTTGCATATTTGGAACGCTTGGATTGTCGGGGTACGAAGAATTGAGCGTAACTTTTGCACACGGTGTCTGCTTTGGGCCCATAAGAACTTTTTGGAAATGTAGTGACCGTTTGGGATTGAGCTCACCACTTCGTCATGACGTATGAGGTATTTCGGCCTTTCTTTGGCTTTGGGCCCATAAGAACTTTTTGGAAATGTAGCGACCGTTTTGGATTGAGCTCACCACTTCGTCGTGACGTATGAGGGATTTCGGCCATTCTTCGACTTTGGGCCCATACGAACTTTTTGGAAATGTAGCGACAATTTTGGATTGAACTCACCACTTCGACATGACGTATGAGGGATTTCGGCCATTTTTCGAAAGAATGAGCACTTGCATATTTGGAACACTTGGATTGTCGGAGTACGAAGAATTGAGCGTAACCTTTGCACACAGTGTCTGTTTTGGGCCCATAAGAACTTTTTAGAAATGTAGCGACCGTTTTGGATGGAACTCACCACATCATCGTGACGTAGGAGGGATTCCAGCCATTTTTCAAAAAAATGAGCAGTTGCATATTTGGAACACTTGGATTGTCGGCGTACGAAGAATTGAGCGTAACTTTTGCACATGGTGTCCGTTTTCAACCCATAAGTACTTTTTGGAAATGTAGCGACCGTTTAGGATTGAACTCACCACTTCGTCGTGACGTATGAGGGATTTTGGACATTTTTCGAAAGAATTAGAACTTGCATATTCGGAACGCTTGGAGAGTCGGCGTACGAAGTATTGAGCGTAACTTTTGCGCACGGTGTCCGTTTTGGGCCCGTAAGTACTTTTTGGAAATGTAGCGACCGTTTAGGATTGAACTCACCACTTCGTCGTGACGTATGAGGGATTTTGGACATTTTTCGAAAGAATTAGAACTTGCATATTCGGAACGCTTGGAGAGTCGGCGTACGAAGTATTGAGCGTAACTTTTGCGCACGGTGTCCGTTTTGGGCCCGTAAGTACTTTTTGGAAATGTAGCGACCGTTTTGGGTTGCACTCACCACTTCGTTGTCACGTACGAGGGATTTCGGCCATTTTTCGAAAAAATGGGAACTTGCATATGTGGAACGCTTGGATTGTTGGCGTACGAAGAATTGATCGTAACTTTTGCACACGGTGTCCGCTTTTGGCCCATAAGAACTTTTCGGAAATGTAGTGACCGTTTTGGATTGAGCTCACCACTTCGTCGTGATGTATGATATATTTCGGCCATTCTTCGGCTTTGGGCCCATAAGAACTTTTTGGAAATGTAGCAACCATTTTGGATTGAACTCACCACTTCGTCGTGACGTAGGAGGGATTTCAGCCATTTTTCGAAAGAATGAGCACTTGGCGTACGAAGAATTGAGCGTAACTTTT
>NW_019239533.1:0-1831 GCF_002742605.1 Olea europaea var. sylvestris
CGTGTGCAAAAGTTACGCTCAATTCTTCGTACGCCGACTCTACAAGCGTTCCAAATATGCAAGTGCTCATTCTTTTGAAAAATGATCGAAATCCCTCATACGTCACGACGATGCGCTGAGTTCAATCCAAAACAGCCGCTGCATTTCCAAAAAGTACTTATGGGCCCAAAACGGACACCGTGTACAAAAGTTACGCTCAATTCTTCGTACGCCGACTCTACAAGCGTTCCAAATATGCAAGTGCTCATTCTTTTGAAAAATGATCGAAATCCCTCATACGTCACGACGATGCGCTGAGTTCAATCCAAAACAGCCGCTGCATTTCCAAAAAGTACTTATGGGCCCAAAACGGACGCCGTTTTCAAAAGTTACGCTCGATTCTTCGAACGCGGACAATCCAAGCGCTCCAAATATGCAACTGCTCATTCTTTTGAAAAATTTACCAAAATCCTTCTTACACCACGATGAAGTGGCGAGTTCAATCCAAAGTGGTTGCCACATTTCCAAAAAGTACTTATGGGCCCAAAACGGATACCGTGTACAAAAGTTACGCTCAATTCTTCGAACGCGGACAATCCAACCGCTCCAAATATGCAAGTGCTCATTCTTTCAAAAAATGGCCGAAATCCCTCTTATGTCATGATGAAGTACTGAGTTCAATCCAAAACCGTCGCTACATTTCCGAGAAGTACTTATGGGCCCAAAACGGACACCGTGTGCAAAAGTTACGCTCAACTCTTCGTATGCCAACGCTCCAAGCGTTCCAAATATGCAAGTGCTCATTCTTTCAAAAAATGGCCAAAATCTCTCGTATGCCACGACGAAGTCATGACTACAATCCAAAACGGTCGCTACATTTCCAAAAAGTACTTATGGGCCCAAAAGGACACCGTGTGCAAAAGTTACGCCCAACTCTTCGTATGCCAACGCTCCAAGCGTTCCAAAGATGCAAGTGCTCATTCTTTCGAAAAATGGCCAAAATCTCTCGTATGCCACGACGAAGTCATGACTACAATCCAAAACGGTCGCTACATTTCCAAAAAGTACTTATGGGCCCAAAACGGACGCCGTTTTCAAATGTTACGCTCGATTCTTCGAACGTCGACAATCCGAGCATTCCAAATTTGAAATTGCTCATTCTTTTTGAAAATGTCCAAAATCCCTCGTACATCATGACGAAGTCGTGAGTTCAAACCAAAACGGTCGCTACATTTCCAAAAAGTACTTATGGGCCCAAAAGGACACCGTGTGCAAAAGTTACGCTCAATTCTTCGTACGCCGACTCTCCAAGCGTTCCGAATATGCAAGGGCTCATTTTTTCGAAAAATGGGCGAAATCCCTCATAAGTCACGATGAAATGGTGAGTTCAATCCAAAACGATTGCTACATTTTCGAGAAGTTCTTATGGGCCCAAAACGGACACCCTGTGCAAAAGTTACGCTCAACTCTTCGTACGCCGACTCTCCAAGCGTTCCAAATATACAACTGCTCATTCTTTCTAAAAATAGCTGAAATCCCTCGTACGTCATGACGAAGTGGTGAGTTCAATCCAAAACGGTCGCTGCACTTCCAAAAAGTACTTATGGGCCCAAAACGGACACCGTGTGAAAAGTTACGCTCAATTCTTCGTACGCCGACTCTCCAAGCGTACCAAATATGCAGGTGCTCATTCTTTCTAAAAATGGCTAAAATCAGTCATACGTCACGATGAAGTCATGAGTTCAATCCAAAATGGTCGTTACATTTCGGAACAGTACTTATGGGCCCAAAACGGACGCCGTTTTCAAATGTTACGCTCGATTCTTCGAACGCCGACAATCCGGGCATTCCA
>NW_019239534.1:0-2438 GCF_002742605.1 Olea europaea var. sylvestris
TGCAACTATGTATAGGGACATTAGAATCTTGAAAAAATAATGAAGCAAGTGGCATAAACGTGAAGTATAGGGATATAGAAGAACGGACATTAGAGGGACCGCGCAACCCTTGTTTCGATGCCTAATAATGTACTGTGTACATTTTATTCTTCCCCTTGGATTTATTACGCCATGCATACACCTAAGACACGGCGTATACATATCTAGGATATATATAGACTTAGCGTCCATCTATCTCTAGGTTAGGGACGTGCATGCTTATATATTTGTACATACATGTATAGACATATATGGGTGCATGTAAGTTATGCGTACGTGTATACTCTAGGTCATAGACATATATAGGAGTTTAATTCGTAGATATAAGTGAAAAATGAAAGCAATAAGAAAAAAATAGATAGAAACAAGTTCGGAAGAGAAATAAACTTATAAGAACATTCATTAATCAAGTATAATCATGGATGTTCAAATTACGACGAAATCAACAATTGGCTGATAATTCAGCCCTAGATTGTACTGGAGAAGACGTAATCAACATGGGTTTTGAATTTTCAATAAATCGCAAATATAATCTTGCATCCATTCGATCCGGTGGAAGAGACTTAGTGCACCCAACTTTCTTTCAATGGTATGAACCCTTCGTTATGGGCATGGACATAAAGATTTGATAGGATTATTATATTTCCAATAGAGGTTTTAGGCCTATTCTAACATATTTTGAGTACGACACTAAAGATAATGAAGAGCTCGCGAAATGTATGACGAGATGTTAATTTGGTGAAACGAAGCACGAAAAACGCTCATGAGATATGAAGTTCCTTAATTTGTAATCCCTTAGCTCCACTCATTTCAATTGGTTAAGTCTTTGAACTATATTTCAGTGGCTAGAGGTCATATTGTATGCCTCCATCCATCGTTTTGAGCTGATCTCAAAATATTTATTTGCTAAGACGAATTATCGTCGTTTGTGGATCACTCGAATAAATGCAATAATTTGCGACAATGGAGTATCTTATAATTATAGTAAATTAATACATAATCTATACAAGAGACAGTTGCTTCTGAATCGTACAAAAAAAAATGAGATGACTCATAGCTGAAGCCTCTAATATTTTATGATGATTCAGCCTCTGAAATGAGTCGTGAAATTAAAATGCTCATAATATATAAATTAAGTTGATCAATTTTAACTTTTTAGTTGCAGTCTTTTCATTGTTTAAATATTTTGAACTATATTTCATTGGCTGGGGTCAAGTCGTATTCCATCCAAAGTTTGTATTTTATTATGATTCTTGTATTGATAAATNTTTTGAACTATATTTCATTGGCTGGGGTCAAGTCGTATTCCATCCAAAGTTTGTATTTTATTATGATTCTTGTATTGATAAATATTCCACTACAACGGTGGTTTGATTAAAAAAGAAAAATCTCCGATCAGTAAATGATGGCTATTCAAGATATGGGACAAGGAATGTCTCTGATAGGAAGTTCACATCTTGCTACTTTACATTCTTAGGAGGCAATTTGGTCTTGCTCCAAAAAGCAGTGGCGTTATCTAGTGCTGAAGCTGAATTCATTGGAAAATTCTTTAGTTTAAAAGTCTGGTAATTGAGATTGGCTTTGCTCCTACGACTCTTAAATGAACTTGTTTGTGAGAATAAGGCAACTACAGATATTTCTCATAATCCATTCCAACATGATCATACTAAATACATTGAGATAGATTGACATTTAACTAAATAGAAGCTCTCATTACCTATAAGCAATGAGAGAGAGCGACATATAAATAATATAATTTGGAAATCGAAAGTAAAAGACTATGACATCATCATATTACGAGAAGAACAATACTAGGTGTATAGAATTTAGTTCACAGAATTTTTACAGATATACACATGGCGGTTTTTATTTATTCATGGCCGAAAAAAAAGAAGAAGAGAGAGATCCAATCAAAAGCTATCAACGCAACATCTGGATCACTTCCGGAGGATATTTTTCTGTACATATGGTTTTTCCCTTGCAAGAATCGAGTCTTGAATACAATTAATATAGACATGTATAGGTAGGGGCACCCAATTAAGGAAAGGGAAAGGATGAAAAAGGTGAACACATTTTTCCTCGAAACAAAACTTCAACATCAGGTCGGTGGTAGAGTATTCAATATTTTACGCTGGTGGAACGAGATTTTCTTGCAACTTGCACTTCATAATCAATATCAAAAGAGCAAAGAGGGGAAAAAAGGGGCAGAATCTATTCAACCTCTATCAAATATGAATTTAATTGACTAAGATATAATTTTATTACTATAGACCCAACTCATGTTCTGGTGCAAGCGGAATATTTATAGTTCACTAAAGATATGACAACTGATTTTTCGTGACGATGAGGCATGGGTATAAATCTTACGTTTGCTCTAATGACTATGTAGAACTGTTCAT
>NW_019239534.1:10665-12962 GCF_002742605.1 Olea europaea var. sylvestris
GAACCAAAATCGAGCTCTTATTTTGCCTCATATCTTGAAACAGGGATATTACCAAATCAGTTAGTAAACATGAATTTACTACTAAAATAACACATGCTAGCACCAAAGACGGTACTTAGTCATTAATTAGTTTAACGAGGAGATTGAATATCCTATTTAAGAAAACTAAAGCTAGAACATAGGCTATTTCTCTTGATCACAGTTTAAGAAGAAATAAATCACATACCAAAAGTCTTGACAGTGTTTAAAACAGAGTCGCACACAAATGTTATAATTAAGAATGCCCCACTTTGCAAACTTAAGGGTCTAGGAATGTGGATCTTGAAGTTACCATCAATATCTGGAACTTGGACTTTCATTAACTCTGCTTCCTTTGTTACATTGTGATTATTATGTGTATCGCTTTACCTTCTTTACCTGCAGAATACAATAGCAAGCTAAACTCAGAAACGAAGAAAGATAAACATCAAGATAGCGAGAGACAATTTTCTAGGAGTCCTGTACAAAGTTCAAACTGGAATAGGAATTAGATAAGGAGAAACTAATGTTTTAGGTTCTTGTTTTATATTTCACAAGTGTTAAATAATTTTTTCTAGCCAGGACTCATAAGACCGAAAGGGCGCTTCAGGTGTTTAATAGCCCAAAAGAAAATGATAGAGTGCCCAGCTTTATTCTCAGGGTATATAAACACTACAGGGTTTTTAAAAGACAATATTATCCCCTTCTATCTTTTAGACTCCATGAACTACCCCTCACCCTGTGCACTGGCCACTATTGGCACCCTCCTACAGTTGGCAGTTGTCGCTCACTGCCATCTCTAGCACTTCCAAAGTGTATCCACCACATATTCAAAATATTTCCATTCTTAAAATTTCAGAAACTAAAGGAATATAACTCGTGCCTCAGGAATTTCATCTCCTCTCACCTTCACTGGCCTTTTAAAATTCACAGCATAAAAATAACATGGATATCAATTTATAAGAAGACAAAAAGATACTTAGCAATATGTTATGACCCATCCCTAACCAACTGGCAAGAAACCAATAACTTAAATACAATAGGATCAGGTTTACTTTGAGAATAATTTCTATAAATAACAGAAATAGTATGAAAGTAATAAAAAGTAAACTGACAATAATTCCTTCAAGATCCTGAGAAGAATATGCTTGGACAAGTTTCCCCTTCTCTCTTCTCTTATACCTGGAGATATAGAAATCAAAGAAGACAAAAATCATATACCAAGTAATCAAAACATTTACAATTATTTATGGAGGAGTAAGTAAAAGAAATCGATGCTAAATAAAAAACTGACCTTCCTTGTGGTCGAGTCACCTTGACAGCTGTATCATGAGTGTTCTTGGAAGCCTTGTTCTGTTTATCTGCTTCCACTTTCTTTGCTATCAGTTTGTCTTTTTTATCAGCTGTTGTGCAGCCATAATCAATAGTCAACACACTACATTTTATGATATAGACACCAATTCTATTTTACTTCCATTAAAATGTACCTCTATCATTTTTAATTTCAATGGCTCGCTGTCCAGTTATCGAGGCAAGAGCATCAGTTAAATATGAGAATCAGCAATGATGTAGATTATCATCTGACAACAGAAATGAAGTAACTTTACCACTTTCAATTTCTTGAGGATGCCATCAAACTGTGTGGTATCAAACGCCCAAGCATTGGGCTTCTCCGTGCCTATGCCTAGAATATGCTCCAAATAAACATATACATAAAAACCTCTTTCATATATCAGAACCATCGTCCTATTGTATAATTGAAAAGAGATTAAGGAAAGATTGATGCAAAACACATTGCAATTCACATATATTTGAAATTCAAATATGTTAAGTGGGTAAATTATAGAACAAAACCTAAAGTGTCTTGCTTGTTCTCCACCCTGACTTATCCTTTGATCCCTTGCTTTTCTTTCCCAAGCCCTTCTCCTTCTTCCCATCCCTGTCATTTACATCAGAACAATCAAGTTTCATCTCCTTGCACAAAAACACAAAGTCAACAGTCAACATACTCGACCAGAACATTTATACATTACCTTGCACTTCTAAATTTTTCGGGAAAAATATAAAGCAGTAGAAACCAATGTTCCAACATTAAAGAACATAAAAAACCAGGTTGCTTAAATATTTACTCCAGAAAGAAAATGCTTGCAGAGCTCTTCACGGTTACCATGTTCAAGTATAGAAAATGCATTAATGTCTCAAAGAATTTCGCTAAATCCATGTCACGAAATCTATGCCTTCAAATTGGAGCCTGGAATTAGAACTAGTAATGATTGTTT